>NC_091993.1:41142929-41405780 GCF_044704955.1 Pristiophorus japonicus | reverse complement strand
CCTCCCTCCCTCCTCTAACCCCCCCATCCTCCCTCCCTCTCCTCTTCTCCCCCATCCTCCCTCCCTCTCCTCTTCTCCCCCATCCCTCCCTCCCCCCATCCCATCCCTCCTCTTCCCTCCCCCTCATCCCATCCCTCCTCTTCCCCCCATTCTCCTCTTCTCCCCCATCCCATCCCTCCTCTTCCCTCCCCCCCATCCCATCCCTCCTCTTCACCACCACCCATCCCATCCCTCCTCTTCCCACCCATCCCATCCCTCCTCTTCCTCATCCCCATCCCCATCCCTCCTCTCCCCCCTCACCGTCCGCTTGCAGCTCCGCCAGCCGCTGCCATCCTTGCTGTAGCCCAGCAGCTTCTCCGCCACCGAGTCGGCGGCCGCTCGGTAATCCATGCCGCCTGTGTCCCCGGGCGGAGGCGGAGGGGGGCGTGTCCGGAGGCCAGCACACCGAGCCCGCCTCACAGCCGGACAGCGGGAGCGGAGCGGAGCGGCCGCCGCGCTCTCCCATCCCCGCGCCGCGCTGCCCGCCGGGACTTGTAGTTCGCGCCCCCGCGCCGTCTCACCGCCTCCTTCCGGAGCGCAAGGCACGCCGGACTACAGCTCCCGTCAGCCTCCGCGGCGGAGCCCCGGACCCGCCCTGATTGACAGGTGAGACAGCCAATCAGCAGAGAGCCGCGTGCTGGGGCTGGTGCAGCATTGCAACCTCCCACCTGGCTAACAGTTACCTAACAATATTGCTTTATCTCAGTCAATTCCTCACTTGCAAAGGCGTTAGCTTCTCAATGCATGAATGCTTACTCATTGCTACAACCCAGTGATGGTGCCACTTGTGCTCAGCCAGTCAGTTGTTGCTCCACCTCTCATTAAAGAAACTCACCACCCTCCTCATTGTCGTCATTTCTTTTTTTTAAAAAAAAGGATTTTTCATTCGAGGTTATTTTAAACAGGTTCAGTCAGTGAGAGCTACATTCTGTAAAAAAAAGACGCATCTACAATACACAGGAGAAATGCATTTTTTTTGATAATTTGGATATTTAAAGAAAGACTTTGTTTCTGAGATTGCGAATGGCACTATATAAATGCAAGTCTCCATATTACAAAAAGGATATAGAGGCCCTGGAGAAAGTGCAAAAAATATTTAAAAGCGTGATACCAGAACTGAGAGGGAAAGAGTGAACAACTATCAGGAAAGAGTTGGCAATCAGTAACTAGTGGGGTGCCGCAGGGATCAGTGCTGGGACACCAACTATTTACAATCTATATTAACAACTTGGCAGAAGGGACTGAGTGCTGACGATACAAAGATAGGAGGAAAAGCAATGTGTGAGGACTCAAAAAATCTGCAAAAGGACATAGACAGGCTAAGTGAGAGGGCAAAAATTTGGCAGATGGAGTACAATGTTGGAAAGTGTGAGGTCATGCACTTTGGCAGAAAAAAAATCAAAGAGCAAGTTATTATTTAAATGGAGAAAGATCTCTGCAAAGTGCTGCAGTACAGCAGGATCTGGGGGTACTTGTGCATGAAACACAAAAGGACAGTATGCAGGTAGAGCAAGTGATCAGGAAGGCCAATGGAACCTTGGCCTTTATTGCAAAGGGGATGGAATATAAAAGCAGTGAAGTCTTGCTACAGTTATACAGGATATTGGTGAGGCCACACCTGGAATACTGCGTGCAGTTTTGGTTTTCATATTTACGAAAGGATATATATGCTTTAGAGGCAGTTCAGAGAAGGTTCAGTGGGTTGATTCCGGAGATGAGGGGGTTGACTTATGAGGAAAGATTGAGTAGGTTGGGCCTCTACTTATTGGAATTCAGAAGAATGAGAGGTGATCTTATCGAAATGTATAAGATTATGAGGGGGCTTGACAAGGTGGATGCAGAGAGGATGTTTTCACTGATGGGGGAGACTAGAACTAGAGGGCATAATCTTAGAATAAGGGCCACCCATTTAAAACTGAGATGAGGAGAAATTTCTTCTCTCAGTGGGTTGTAAATCTGTGGAATTCGCTGCCTCAGAGAGCTGTGGAAGCTGGGACATTGAATAAATTTAAGACAGAAATAGACAGTTTCTTAAACAATAAGGGGATAAGGGATTTATGGGGAATGGGCGGGGAAGTGGAGCTGAGTCCATGATCGGATCGGCCATGATCGTATTAAATGGCGGAGCAGGCTCGAGGGGCCGTGTGGCCTACTCCTATTTCTTATGTTCTTATATTCTAACAGACTGGGGCACTTTACTCTAGAAAAGAGAAGACTGAGTGATGACCTGATAGAGGTTTTTTTTTAATTATGAAGGGGTTTAAAAACATAACAAAAAAACGTAAGCAATAGGAGCAGGAGGCGGCCATTCAGCCCCTTGAGCCTTCTCCGCCATTCAATAAGATCATGGCTGATCTTTAACCTCAACTCCACTTTCCTGCACTATCCCCATATCCCTTAATTCCTTTAATATCCAAAAATCTGTAGATCTTTGTCTTGAATATACTCAACGACTTAGCATCCACAGCCCTCTGGGGTAGAGAAATCCAGATTCACAACCCTCTGAGTGAAGAAATTTATTTTCATCTCAGTCCTAAATGGCCGACTTTTATTGGGTTGAAGTAGAGATGATGATCCCACTTATAGGGAAGACCAAAACTGGGGGCCATTAATATAAGATAGTCTCTAATAAATCTGATAAGGAATTCAGGAGAAACTTCTTGACCCAGAGAGTGTTATAATGTGGAACTCACTGCCATATGGAATAGTTGAGACGAATAGTATAGATGCACTTAGGGAGAAGCTAGATAAGGGGAAAAAGAAATAGAAGGAAATGCTGATAGGACGAGATGAATTAGGGTGGAGATGTGGCTCTTGTGGAGCATTAACACCAGCACCGACCTGTTGAGCCTGTTTCTTTGCTGTAAATTCTATGCAATATGTATGTAAGTCCTCTCATAAGAACATAAGAAATAGGAGCAGTAGCAGGCCATTCAGCCCCTCGAACCTGCTCCTCCATTTAATAAGATCATGGCTGATCTGATCTTGGGCTCAGCTCCACTTCCCTGCCTGCTCCCCTTTATTCCCTTATTGTTCAAAAATGTGTCTATCTCCGCATTAAATATATTAAATGACCCAGCCTCCACAGCTCCATGGGGCAGAGAATTCCACAGATTTACAGCCCTCTGAGAGAAGAAATTTCTCCTCATCTCAGTTTTAAATGGGCGGCCCCTTATTCTAAGACTATGTCCCCTAGTTTTAGTTTCCCCTATGAGTGGAAATATCCTCTCTGCATCCACCTTGTCGAGCCCCCTCATTATCTTCTAAGTTTCAATAAGATCACCTCCCATTCTTCTGAACTCCAAGGCCCAACATACTCAACCTATCTTCATAAGTCGACACCCTCATCTCCGGAATCAACCTAGTGAACAGCCTCCAATGCAAGTATATCCTTCCTTAAATACGGAGACCAAAACTGTACACAGTACTCTAGGTGTGGCCTCGCCAATAGCCTGTACAGTTGCAGCAGGACTTCTCTGCTTTTATACTCTATCCCCCTTGCAATAAAGACCAACATTCCATTTGCCTTCCTGATTACTTGCTGTACCTGCATACTAAATTTTTGTGTTTCATGCATAACTACCCCCAGGTTCCTCTGTACTGCAGCACTTTGCATTTTTTCTCCATTTAAATTATAATTTACTTTTCTATTTTTTCTGCCAAAGTAGATAGCCTCACATTTTCCCACATATAGGGCCCAAGTTTCCACATGATTTGCACCTGATTTTTAGGAGCAACTGGTGGAGAACGGACTATCTTAGAAATCGCAATTCTCCACATTTTTTTTTCTGCAGTTCTAGTGAGGTAGAACAGTTCTACTTTGGAACAGAATTTTTTCTTCAAAAGAGGGCGTGTCCGGCCACTGACGCCTGATTTGAAAGTTTCCACAGTGAAAATGTACTCCAAACTAAAGTAGAATGGAGCCAGTGAAGATTTTTGTAGAACTGAAAAAACCTGTTCTACACATTAAAAAATCAGGTGCAGGTTACAAATTAGGCGTCCAGAACGAGGTGGGGGGGGGGGAAGGGAACTCATTAAATTCTACAATAAATCCTTATTTATACTTCCACAAATATTATACAAATAAATCCAACCTGAATAAACATTTATAAGCCAAGAAAAGATTAAATAAACCATCTTCCTACCTGTGTGAAAGTGCTTCAGCCAGGGAGAATTCTGCAGCCATTCGTGTCGCTGAGCGGGAGGGAGGGGGAGAGAGAGAGAGAGAGAGAGGGAGGGAGGGAGAGAGAGAGAGGGGGAGGGAGGGAGAGAGAGAGAGGGGGAGGGAGGGAGAGAGAGAGAGGGGGAGGGAGGGAGAGAGAGAGAGGGGGAGGGAGGGAGAGAGAGAGCGGGGGAGGGAGGGAGAGAGAGAGAGGGGGAGGGAGGGAGAGAGAGAGAGGGGGAGGGAGAGAGAGAGAGAGAGAGGGGGAGGGAGAGAGAGAGCGGGGGAGGGAGGGAGAGAGAGAGAGGGGGAGGGAGGGAGAGAGAGAGAGGGGGAGGGAGGGAGAGAGAGAGAGGGGGAGGGAGAGAGAGAGAGAGAGAGGGGGAGGGAGAGAGAGAGCGGGGGAGGGAGAGAGAGAGCGGGGGAGGGAGAGAGGGGAGGGAGCGGGTGTCGGGTCCGGTCGGGGGCGGGGGGGAAAGCAGGAGCTGGCCGTGGGAGGAGCCTTATTCACGCAGCCCCAGTGAGGCCATTCAGCCAGAGCTAGGGGCTGCGTGCTTCGGGCCCCTCCCACACAGTTCGGCGCCTGGAGCTACTGCACTTGCGTGCCGACTGTAGCGCGCATGTGCAGAGGTCCTGGCACTGTTTTCAGCGCAGGAACCTGGCTCTGCCCCCCCACAGCTCGTGCTGGCTGCGCCGAGGGCCAGAGGACCAGCAGGTAGGTGGAGAATACCGAGGATTTTTTTAGGCGCCGTTTTAGGCGCAAAAAACGGGCGCCCAGCTCGGAGGGGCGCCTGTTTTTTTTCTTGTGGAAACTTGGGCCCTATATTCCATCTGCCAAATTTTTGGCCACTCACTTAGCCTGTCTATATCCCTTTGCAGATTTTTTGTGTACTCCTCACAATTTGCTTTCCCACCCATCTTTGTATCATCAGCAAACTTGGCTACGTTACACTCAGTCCCTTCATCCAAGTCATTAATATAGATTGTAAATAGTTGAAGACCCAGCACTGATCCCTGCGGCACCCCACTAGTCATTGTTTGCCAACCGATAAATGACTCATTTATCCCGACTCTCTGTTTTCTGTTAGTTAGCCAATCCTCTATCCATGCTAATATATTACCCCCAACCCCGTGAACTTTTATCCTGTGCAGTAACCTTTTATGTGGCACCTTATCGAGTGCCTTCTGGAAATCCAAATACATCACATCCACTGGTTCCCCCTTATCCACCCTGCTCATTACATCTTCAAAGAACTCCAGCAAATTTGTCAAACATGATTTCCCTTTCATAAAACCATGTTGATTGAATCATGCTTTTCCAAATGTCCCGCTACTGCTCCTTAATAATGGACTCGAGCATTTTCCCAACGACAGATGTTAGGCTAACCGGTCTATAGTTTCCTGCTTTCTGTCTGCCTCCTATTTTAAATAGGGGCCTTACATGTACAGTTATCCAATCCACTGGGACCGCCCCAGAATCCAGGGAAGTTTGGTAGATTACAACCAATGCATCCACTATCTCTGCAGCCACTTCTCTTAAGACCCTAGGATGCAAGCCATCAGGTCCAGTGGACTTGTCCGCCTTGAGTCCCATTATTTTACCGAGTACTACTTCCTTAGTGATAGTGATTGTATTAAGTTGCTCCCTCCGTATAGCCCCTTGATTATCCACTATTGGGTTGTTTTTAGTGTCTTCTACTGTGTAGACTGACACAAAATATTTGTTCAATGTCTCTGCCATTTCCCTGTTCCCCATTATTAATTCCCCAGTCTCATCCTCCAGGGAACCAACATTTACCTTAGCCACTCTTTTCCTTTTTATGTACCTGTAGAAACTCTTACAATCTGTTTTTATATTTTGTGCTAGTTTGCTTTTCCTTTCCCTGCCTGTAGGACAAAGCCCACTCACTCAATCCAGAGAGTTTAGGTGTACATTGGCATGAGCCAAGATTTAGGTTCCCCCAATTGTGCTGTGGGTGGGGTAGGGTGGAGTGGGGTGTGGTGGGGTGGAGTGGGGGTGTGGTGGGGTGGAGTGGGGGTGTGGTGGGGTGGTGTGGGGGTGAGTGGGGATGGGGTGGGGTTGAGTGGGGTGTGGTGGGGTGGAGTGGGGGTGTGGTGGGGGTGAATGGGGATGGGGTGGGGTTGAGTGGCGTGGAGGTGAGTGGGGTGGGGGTGAGTGGGGGGAGTTGGGTGAGGTGGGGGTGAGTGGGGGTGGGGTGGGGGTGAGTGGGGGTGGGGTGGGGTCGGAGTGAGTGGGGGTGGGGTGGGGTGGGGTGTGGGTGAGTGGGGTGGGGAAGTGGTGTGGGGTGGAGTGAGTGTGATGGGGTGAGTGGGGTGGGGGTGAGTGGGAGTGAGTGGGGGTGGGGTGGGGTGTGTGGGGTGGTGTGCGGGTGAATGGGGTGGGGTGAATGGTGTGGGTGGGTTGAGTGGGGTGGGGTGGGGTGAGTGGGGTGGGGTGGGGTGAATGGGGTGGGTGGGGTGAGTGGGGTGGGGTGGGGGTGAGTGAGGTGGGGTGGGGTGAGTGGGGTGGGGGTGAATGGGGTGGGTGGGTGTCCTGGAGTGAGTGGGGTGGGGCTGAATGGGGTGGGGTGGTGTGAGTGGGGTGGGTGGGGGTGAATGGGGTGGGGTGGGGGTGACTGAGTTGGTGTGGGGGTGAATGGGGTGGGGGTGAGGTGAGTGGGGTGGGGTGGGGGTGAATGGGATGAGTGGGGTGGGTGGGGGTGAATGGGGTGGGGGTGAGGTGAGTGGGGTGGCGTGGGGTGAGTGGGGTGGGTGGGGTGAGTGGGGTGGGTGGGGGTGAATGGGGTGAGTGGGGTGGATGGGGGTGAGTGGGGTGGGTGGGGGTGAATGGGGTGAGTGGGGTGAGTGGGGTGGGTGGGGTGAGTGGGGTGGGTGGGGGTGAATGGGGTGGGTGGGTGAGTGTGGGGGGTGAATGGGGTGAGTGGGGTGAGTGGGGTGGGTGGGGGTGAGTGGGGTGAGTGGGGGTGAATGGGGTGAGTGGGGTGGGTGGGGGTGAGTGGGGTGGGTGGGGTAAGTGGGGTGGGTGGGGGTGAATGGGTGTATTGCTGCGATTTAATGAACTAAAATCACGCGAAGCATGTATAGGATTCCCACACCTTGTCCCACCTCCTACATTCCAAACATCCCTCTTTAATCTGGACATTCAGTGTATGGACTCAGCAACATTTGGATTTCAGCTGTGGCTCATTGGGTTTCATGCTTGCCTCTGAGTCAAAAGGTTGTGGGTTCAAATCCAACTCCAGGAACCTGAGCACAAAAAATCTTGGCTGACACTTGTAGAAATGTATTTTTATCTAAGCTGATACCATACGGTATTTGTGTGCCTTTTGATTAAAATGGAGTCCTGGCCCTTCAGAACTTTCTGCATTTTAGCAGCCAGCTTGCATAAACAGCTAAACCTGCTGTTAGATGGCTGATGGCCATCAGACAGCTAGGAGACAAGTCATGCTGAGACAAGTAACCCCTCATGGTGCTCTCCTATTGTCTACACTACAGGAGTTCCATGTCACCCCACCCTTATCTTCTAGCCATTATCTCTCTTTCCTTTACCTCATCCATTTGAAGCAAACAGGTAAACTGACCAGGAAATTGGATAATCCTGACACAATACAAGACAGGTGATAGCCCATTACCTATGACTCATGGAGTAATGGCCGTTTGGCTTTCTGATAACTCTGACAAAAGGAAATATCTTGACACCATTAACTCTTTATCTGTATTCACTGACTGTGAGACAGAGCAATACACAGGGAGAGGCCAGAACTTGGGTTTTACTGTATAAATATCTTGTGAAGCTGTACCATTGCGGAGGTGTTCATTTAGCCCTTGACTGAGTGAAACCTACCCCTTGCGAGCAAGTAAATTAAAAGGGAAACTTCTATCGGAGCTGTAAGTGTCGGAGTCATTCTTTTCTGAGGTCGAGATTTCGACAGTTATTGGAGGTTCCACCGAGATGCATACTCTCTGTTCTGTGAGTAAAACGGATACAGGCATAGTGCCTCTCCAGTGAAAGGCTTCGGTGGCCAAACAAGGTGAGCCTTTGCTCACAAGAGGTTTCTTCACTGTTGAATCGCAGATGTAATCTGTTGTCCACAGCTGAGGTACTGCATCTACAAGACTCGGCATTTAAAAGTTAAAGGTATTTTTTTTTATAACCATTTCTTTCTCAGCTCGCCAGCAGAAGAGAACAGGTTCTGGAAAAAACCTCGAGACAGCCCGGGGAAGGTTTCAGTAGGTAAGGGAGCGCTAGTCGATCGAAAAGGTTTCCAGGTTCTTATGTGATAAGATTTTTATTGTTTTTAATTCGGAAGGGGTTCTTATGTGATAAGACTATTAAAAGAAAAGAAAAAAGAAAGCGCTAATCGATCGAAGGTTCTTATGTGATAAGATTTTTATTGTTTTTAATTCGGAAGGGGTTCTTATGTGATAAGACTATTAAAAAAAAAGAGCGCAATCGATCAAAGAGTTTGGGTACGGAACCTTAAGTTTTATCAGCTGTTATTAGGATAAGTTAAGGACTCGGTCTGTAGTGGCGTACAACGCAGACTGAGAATTTGTTTCGAGGTTATGATTTGTGTACTCACGGGAATATTGTTTGTTGTCCTTGTATTACTGTTGGTTGCAATACCTTTGTGAGTCATTGCCATTAGAGAAACGGGAAGAGTCACTAGGGAAAGTTGTGATTCGAAGAAAAAAAACACAAGGATTGATTAGGAAAAGAAACAGTAACTGATTGATCAACTACGGTTGGTTCGTGCCAACATATCTCACACACCCAGACTGAGCCCGAATTAAGAGCCTTTTCAGGCCACGTAACGGCCAGGAGAAGTGGGCGTAGAGAACTCGGTTGGCCGAAAGGATTGTGAGATCAGAAACTGTGGTAAAATCTTAATCATCCAGAATGGGTGCCGGAGCAAGTTAAAACACCACAAAAGGCACACCAGCCTATGTCATGCTCCAGAATTGTGGTCAGTCTTCAATTGACCAAAGAAACAAAAACCAGTAAAGTGGACTAAGGGTGAAAACAGGCCATTTCCACCCGATGGTTCATTTAATTTAGAGAGAACAACGTGTCTAGAGGAATGTCTTATAAACAGAGATCCAGGTAAAAAAAAAAAGGAAAGTAATAGAAAAGGCCTGGGTTCCGATTCTTCAAGCCCATGTAAAATTAACAGAGGAAGTAAATCAAATGAAAAAAAAAAGAGAACCTGATAGTGACTTATGAAAAAAAAATGAAGCTAGTAAAAGAAAAAGCTTTATTGAATGGAGAGAGACTTGTGAATGTCTTGTCTTTGAATGAGAGTGCGTGAATGTCTTGTCTTTGAATGAGAGTGCTTCTGTCTTTTTTCCTTGTGTCTGGAAACCTGTTTGGAAAAGTTGTGGAGCTGCCTGTTTGTTTTAGCTCCGCCCACTTTTTCAAACAAAGTGAAGTTTTTTAACCCTTCATAGTGTTGTCCTGTATGTGGGAAGTTTAAGACATTTTAAGTTAGAAGCGCAGGTGTGGATTTATTCGGATGAGAGGTTACGGAGCTAGGAAATGCACAAAGGATAGGTTTGTTGAGACATGGTCCCGGTGGTTAAAAGTTGTAATGCCTTTTTTTTTAAAAAAGCCTTTGTGGGTCTCTCGAGGTGCAGGCTGGGGGAGTACACTCTCATTGTCCTTGGTGTAAAATCTTGGTACAAAAGCTTCTAACTCAGTAGGAGGATTTTTTTGGATAAAGAGTGGCAGTACAATAATTGAATTGGGATTTTGAGATATTTCAGGTGATCTCCTTGATCAACATTTTGAGTGTATTGGAAAAATCTTGGGTTTGGAGGCCTTTTAATAAGATTAGAAAACAAGTACTTTACATTCTGTGATCTGTGAATCACTATAAGCATAAATGAGAAGTCCGTGTAACACACAGATTTGTCCAGTTCAGAAGCCCACACAAATGGAGGTTTGTCCATGACCTACGAGCTGTGAATGAATCTACTATATTCTCACAATGCTTAAAGGATGTGGAATGAAGTATCCCGGAATGCTTTCCAGAACCTTAAGCAGTCCCTCACTTCAGCACCAGCCTTGGGATTACCAGATTACACTAAGCTATTCAACTTATTTGTGCATCACAAGTCGGGTTTTGCACAATCTGTTTTGACTCAGTTACATGGGGACAGGCAGCGACCGGTAGCATATTTCAGTACCCAACTAGACCCAGTGGCACCGGACTACCAGGATGTCTTCCTTCGTTGGCAACAGCTTATTATGCTATGCAACAGGCTCAGACAATAACTCTAAATCATCAGACCATTTTGTATATCCCACACTCTGTTGAGATTTTACTTACTAAGTGTGCCACCTAACCTCCGCAAGAACCACTAAATATGAGGTCGAACTGTTATCAAATTCGAACCTTATCATCAAAAGATGTACTACCTTAAATCCAGCCACTCTACTCCCCACGGAAGACGACGGTGAACCCCATTCATGTGAAATGGTAACCGAATTAGTGACTAAACCACGTATCAGTCTAACAGATGTACCAATGTGTAACCCTGAGCTAGTGTACTATGTTGACGGATCAGACTTACGAAATGATAAGGGCCAACTGAGAGCAGCTTATGCAATTGTAACTCAGTTTAATTTTGTCGAAACAGCCTCTCTTCCAGACTCCGTTTCAGCCCAACAAGCCGAATTGTTTGCGTTAACTTGAGCCTGTATTCTGGCTGAAGGACACACAGTTAATATCTACACTGACTCCAGGTATGCTTTTGGGGTATCACATGACTATGGACAAATTTGGAAGATTCGCGGGTACCTGACTTCTTCAGGAACCCCTATCAAAAATGCAGAACAAGTGGAAAATCTCCTGCGAGCCATTCAATGCCCCTTAAAACTTGCCATTATCAAATGCCAAGCACATACAGGCCAGTCGAATGAGGTGGCACTTGGGAATGCCAGAGCTGATAATGCAGCTAAGTCAGCAGCTCTGTCGAAAGGGGGGATGCAGGTGTCATTGTTCCCACTAAGGAAAAATAATTGCTCAGACCCGCCACCCACTATTAATGACGTGCTGGCCTTTCAGACACAGGCCAGTACGGAGGAGGTGGTGACCTGGACGAAGGATCAATGTTATAAAAATCCAGAAGGAATATGGGTTCACCATGACGGCCGCGTGGTGGCCCCTAGATCCTTACTTCCATGGATTGCCCGATGTGTTCATACATTCACACATGCAGGCAAAGGGGGATTGGCAGATTATATTTTGGCAACTTGGTATGCACCAGGTATTTCGGCAATTGCAAAACAAATCTGCGAAAATTGTGTTACCTGTCAGACAATGAATCCGGGTAAGACGGAAAAAGTAGAATCTGCCTCCCACCCAAATCCAGTCGGGCCTTTTGTACATTTACAAATGGATTTTATTGAATTACTTATGTGTATGGGATTCAAGTATGTATTAGTTATTGTAGATGTGTTCTCTAAATGGATTGAAGCCTTTCCATGTAAAAAGGCCGATGCCACTACTGTTGCTAAATGTTTGTTAAAAGAAATTGTACCGCGCTTCGGAATCCCTGCTAAGCTTTCCAGTGATAACGGGTCACATTTCACGGGAACTGTCATAAGAGAAATGTGTAAAGCTTTATAGATTAATCAACGTTTTCATTGCAGTTATCATCCACAATCAGCTGGACTTGTTGAAAGATATAATGGAATGCTTAAAAATAAGCTGGCAAAACTATGCAATGACACTGGACTGAAATGGACAGAACTGCTGCCCTTAGCTTTGATGGTAATGCGATCTGCAACCAACAGAACAACAGGCCTGTCACCGCATGAGATAGTTATGGGACGTCCCCAACGACTACCTTTTACAGCACCATTTACTGCAAAACAGATGGACATCCACAAAATGGAGGAAAATATGTTGAATTATTGTATTGCACTAACCAAATGTATTTCCAGCTTTCATTCACAGGTAAAGGAAGCCCAAGTCAAGCCAGCGGAAGGGAAGTGTCATAACCTGGAGCCAGGGGAATTCGTTTACATCCATTTTTAAAAGGAAAAGCAGTCGACAGCCAAGATTCGAAGGACCATACCAGGTCTTGCTGGCGACCAATACTGCAATCAAGGTAAAGGAAAGACCAACATGGATCCACGCATCCCATTGCAAACGGGCACCTGACCAGGAGGAAGGGACGAAGGAATCAGAGGAACAGAAAAAGGAAGACTGAATAAGGAACTGTATGGACTATGGGGACTGATGGTGCTGGGCTTGACAGGGTTTTACTTCGCATTATTGATTACACCAGGGGTACAGACCCACCACCGAAGGGAATTGCACGTAAACGTATTTATGGCACTGAGTCATAGGTATGCTCAAGAAAGAAACTTGTCGAGTTGCTGGATATGTTCCCATGTACCTGTCCACTCCAGGGGGGGTATTCCCCTGAGATCTGTCCCCTTTAACGAATCAGAAATGGTAGAATGGTTGACAGTGCAAAACAAGACAAAACTAACTAAGGGGCCAGAAACGAAGGAGCAAACAGAATGGAGGTCGGCAGGGTATAAACTTACAGTCTTTCAGGGATGGTACCAGCCCAATTATGATAATAACCATCAGCCTCCCTTCCTAAGCATTACTCCCAGAATAAGAAATCCTGAGGGTATAATATGCCTAGTGAGTAATGAGACAAAAGGACCAGAAATGGGACGCAGCAAGTGTTCCCAAATGATTAAATGGCAAGCCACAACTAATCCCACTGAGAGAAAGATAGCAACCGTTGGCTGGACAACGGTCCATAACAAAGCCCCAGGTGAAGGGTGGGAAGGTGAGACCACTCGAGTAGGGACAGTGCGAAAGGACCAGGAGCTGACGTCCTATAATTGCACCTACTTTATTTGTGGCCATAAAGCCTACCCATGGTTACCAGCCAACTGGACAGGGTCCTGTTACTTAGGATATGTGGTACCCCTTATCAGATCAGTAAGGACTCTAAGGGAGGCCTATGGAAGCCACAGATTTAAACGGGATTTGACGTGGCTAAACGGAATATTCAAGGTAATGGTGCCACCCTATGGAATAGCATCGACCGAATGGCAGTTACGGGAACTGGCTAACTTAGTAGAATCAGTAGCCAACGCAACTTCCCAAGCCTTTGAAGGGATAAATGACGAAATGGTAGCTATTCGAACAGTGGCTCTCCAAAATCGTATGGCCTTAGATTATCTCCTAGCCAAGGAGGGAGGGACATGCGCATTAATAGGTGAAGAATGCTGTACATATATCCCAGATAAATCAGAAGATATCGGCAGTCTAGCTGAAAACATCAGGAAAAAGGTAATAGAGTATAAACAGACAGTTGGCCAGGACGGTATCACCTTGTGGGGTTGGGCATCAGGATGGTTGGGAGCCCTGGGGAAATCTGTGGTACAGGGTTTGATCATATTCCTGCTGATAGTCTTCGCCCTGTATCTATTATTTGTCGTCATTAAGTGTTGCTGTGCCAGGGTGGGAGAAACTATGTTACCGACCGAGACCACGGCTAGAGTTATGGTAGCAACAACTGCTGAAGGCTCTTGTGTAGAAATGGAAATGGAGAGACTGTACAAGATCAGAATGGATTGAGTTGTCCTTGTGAAGGACAAAATGGGGGAATGTGGAAATGTATTTTTATCTAAGCTGATACCATACGGTATTTGTGTGCCTTTTGATTAAAATGGAGTCCTGGCCCTTCAGAACTTTCTGCATTTTAGCAGCCAGCTTGCATAAACAGCTAAACCTGCTGTTAGATGGCTGATGGCCATCAGACAGCTAGGAGACAAGTCATGCTGAGACAAGTAACCCCTCATGGTGCTCTCCTATTGTCTACACTACAGGAGTTCCATGTCACCCCACCCTTATCTTCTAGCCATTATCTCTCTTTCCTTTACCTCATCCATTTGAAGCAAACAGGTAAACTGACCAGGAAATTGGATAATCCTGACACAATACAAGACAGGTGATAGCCCATTACCTATGACTCATGGAGTAATGGCCGTTTGGCTTTCTGATAACTCTGACAAAAGGAAATATCTTGACACCATTAACTCTTTATCTGTATTCACTGACTGTGAGACAGAGCAATACACAGGGAGAGGCCAGAACTTGGGTTTTACTGTATAAATATCTTGTGAAGCTGTACCATTGCGGAGGTGTTCATTTAGCCCTTGACTGAGTGAAACCTACCCCTTGCGAGCAAGTAAATTAAAAGGGAAACTTCTATCGGAGCTGTAAGTGTCGGAGTCATTCTTTTCTGAGGTCGAGACTTCGACACACTACAATGCAGAGCTGAAGGAGTGCTGCACTGTTGGAGGTGCTGTCTTTCAGATGAGATGTTAAACTTGAATCCCTGTCTGCTCTCTCAGGTGGATGTAAGAGACCCCCGGGCACTATTTCGAAGAAGAGTAGGGGAGCTATTTCCAGTGTCCTGGCCAATATTTATCCCTCAATCAATGTAACAAAAAAACAGATGATCTGGTCACTATCACATTGCTGTGTGTGGGAGCTTGCTGTGTGCAATATTGGCTGCCGTGTTTCCCACATTACAACAGTGACTACACTCAAAAAGTACTGCATTGGCTGTAAAGTGCTTTGCGACGTCCTGCTATATAAATCCAAGTCTTTCTTGGCCTGGATGGGCAAGGACAGAATTTGGGGTGGCATCTGGTGATGCCATGTCCCTGGCCCATTAGAAATCTCTGTGGATTTGCGGCGGGCGTGCTATGACATTATACTAATGAGGGACTGTGTCCGGTGATGTTTTCCCCAATACAGCTGGTCTCGAGGAATGCCCATCCAGAACTGCTCAAGGACAAGGGAAGCTGGATTTAAACTTGAAAGGGTTGATTTCCTCAATTGGCAGAGTGATTCGTTGTTTCACACAACTTTTGTTTGTCTGACACGCGAGGACTCTGTTTCCCCCAAAAGATGTCCGCGAGGCCTGTGGACTTTCAATACTGAACTCCTGGTGAAACTGCACCATTTTGTGCTGTGTAGTTGCTGAGGAAAAATATTTTGTTTGCTTAACAAGAGCAACAATAATCCACTGCTGCTTCACATGGAGCTAATGAGCCACTTAAGCGGTATAAATATTGAAAGCTCTGTTTATCCAGCATTGGAGATATATAATTGCAGTCGGCAATGGATAAACAATCGCAGAGATGACTCCCAATGTATGAGGGAGGCATTGTGTAGGCACTCACGCCCCAGTGCTTCTCTGCTCTCCTCCTCACGAGTCTTTGAAGTGTTTGAAGAGAAGAAATTTTCATTTTCGACAGTGGTAGCAGTTCCGACACTTGAATAAATATTTCAACAGGCAGTATGAGGGTTGCCAATCCTTCAGGATTCTCCAGCAATTACAGATTCATTTCCAGGACAGTGCTACATGCAAAACCCAGGAGAAAAACCATAGGGCAGAAAAAGACATTCCTCTTCTTAGAACATATTCGTTTATTGCTTATAATAATTGTAACCTTTATGTAACAACACTGTACACTGTATACACCTGAGTAATGCACACCTTGACCACAGGGGGTGAACTTGTGGGAGACACTGCTCACCTGGTCATCCAGGTATATAAAGGGAGGTCCCACGCAGGGTCAGGTCTTCTTGGCCCTGGGAATAAAGGTTCAGGTCATGTAGTGACCTTGTCTGCAGTACGTGCCTCGTGTGATTCTATAGTAAGGTGTAAGGACACTACAATGGGGACAAAGGCTGTTGGACTGACAGTCAGGACTCATCCAATTGGATAAAAAAAGAGAAATCCGTGTCTCCTGTTAGCGCGCTCGGGGCTGCTACTGACTGCCGCCAATTTCCGCGAGAGTTAGCGGAGGTGCTATCCGGTAACGCCCCGCTAGCGCCCGAGTCGCTGCGCCGGCAATGACGCCATCACCGTGTGCAGCGCCCCGTTTTCGCCCCGGAGCGAAGGTTCTGTAGCGCCCCGTAAGGCCACCAAAGTGGGCCTCAGTCCGCTTGTGGGTTGAAAATTAAAAGGGAGGTGCGGTGCGCACTTTAAAAAAAAATGGCCAACTTGAGCCGGCTTGCCTTTTTGCAATTGATAGGATCTGTGGCGTGATGTTGCAGCCCGGCACTCTGCTTCTGTGTGGGGCTGTTGCCACGGCAACCCGCTCCCCGGTGATGTAGTGGTGGCCTCTTCTCCCCATTGCAGGGTTCGTAGTTTGCCTTCCCCTTTAACGGAAGGGGAGGGCCCTGAGCTCCCGCCAGCACCGCACAGCGTAGCGCTGGAAAATTCCCGCACTCAGCGTCCAAGACCCACCCCCAAGAGGAAGTGGAGCAAGCGACATAGTATAATTGCAGTAGGCAATGGATAAACAATCGCAGAGGTGACTCCCAATGTACGTAGGAGGCACTGTGTAGGTACTCAGGCCCCAGTTCCCGTTCTCCCGTTCTCTGCTCTCCTCTTCACGAGTCTTTGAAGTGCTTGAAGAGATGAAATGTTCATTTCCGGCAGTGGTAGCAGTTCCGACGTTTGAAGTGGAGCGACATTGCGTTCCACTTCCTCTCGGGGGTGGTAACCCTAATTTCGCGGCCGGGGCAGGACCTCCGCGCCTGGGATGATACCGAATTTTGCCCCGCCACGTGCGGTTTATAGGGGTAATTCATACTTCTGATGGGTAGTTCACTCACTGGAATCACATATTGGAAATTCACCAACAGCGTTTAGCACTTGCCCCATTTCTGCAACCCCGCCCATCCCTCGAGAACCACGCACTGAGCTAAAATGGATCCCACCATGACCATCTGACAGAGAAAAAGCAGGCAAAGAGGTAAGGTAGCACCTCCTTTTCACCCAGAGTAGTGAGTAAGACGAGTTACTGCCCAGGAATAAGGGCCAGCTTTCCTGCGGGAAATCAATGCATCCTTCTTTCCCGGGTGAAAGATACAGAAATCAGAAAATTGTGTTCTGACAACTAATGTTCTCCATGGGAAGGATAGGAATGAGTCACCACAAGGAACAACAAGCTAAACAGAGTGACTGACAAGAATCTGTTTCACACATTTACTCCCCTGTAATTTCTGGGCGAACTTGTGTGTAGATCCATTCATCCAGCAATTACAGTTTAAGCATGATACCAGAAGTGAGCGGTTATAACGATCAGGAAAGGCTGAACATGCTGGGGCTCTTTAGGAAAGAGAAGGCCGAGGGGTGACTTGATGGAACTCTTTAAATTACAAAGAGGTTTTTATTTACCCAGAGAGTGGTGAGAATGTGGAACTTGCTGCCACAGGGAGTGGTTGAAGCGAATAGCATAGATGTATTTAAGGGGAAGCTGGATAAACACACGAGGGAGAAAGGAATAGAAGGATATGTTGATGGGGTGAGATGAAGTAGGGTGGGAGGAGGCTCGTGTGGAGCATAAACACCGGCAGGGCCAGTTAGGATGAATGGCCTGTTTCTGTGCTGTACATTCACAAACACAGACACAAACACAAACATACAAGATGGCTCTACAGGAACTTGTCAGCTGACCTTGTCACATCATACTTTTATTGTATTTACAGCAGCAGTTGCATCACCACAGTAGTCCACTAGGGGGAGCTCTATATTACACTTCTCCCTCCTTAATGAAGAAGTAATCAGAACAAAATAATCATCATACATAACTTGCATGGTTATACACGACAAAAGATATGGGGCTAGAAATCTACCTCAGATTGCTGGCACCGGATCCTTAGTGGTATTCCAGCAGTTGCGTCTTTTGAACCACCGGAATACTGCTGGTGCGCACTCCCGCGGTTTTCTGCTCGTCAATGTCGGCGGTGGCAGTGTTCCAATAACGGGCGGGAATGGGCAGAGGCCCAAAACTCGGCGATCTGCTTGCTTTACGAAAGGCAAACAGAACCACTGTACAAAACGGCCGGAAAAGCTTCTCTGCGCAAGAGCAGCCATTCGCCCGCCATTTCAGGCTCAAGGGTGACCCTGCACATGTGCAGAGAAGACTGAGACAGCTTCAAACTGCAGAGGAGGGTGGAGGATCATGTTGTTGTTTCAGTGTTGTCTGATAACCCTCTTTTGCTCCAATTCCTGCATAATATCAGCGGTGGAGCTCGTTGGGAGTATCCTCGTCTCTCCTTTATTTTTCTAATGGGGCAAAAATTCCCGGGTCCGTACGGAGTGCGTACGGGGTGCGTACAGAGTGCATACGGGGTGCGTACGGGGTGCGTATACGGAGTGTGTACGGGGTGTGTACGGGGTATGTACGGGGTGTGTACTGACTGTGTATGGGGTGTGTATGGAGTATATACGGGGGTGTGCACGGGGTGTGTACGGGGTGTGTACGGGGTATGTACGGGATGTGTATGGACTGTGTACGGACTGTGTACAGGGTGTGTACGGATTGTGTACGGGGTGTGTACGGGGTATGTACGGATTGTGTACGGGGTGTGTACGGGGTGTGTACGGGATGTGTATGGACTGTGTACGGACTGTGTACGGGGTGTGTACGGATTCTGTACGGGGTGTGTACGGTGTGTGTATGGGGTGTGTACGGGGTATGTACGGATTGTGTACGGGGTGTGTACGGGGTGTACGGGGTGTGTATGGGGTGTGTATGGGGTGTGTACGGGGTATGTACGGGGTGTGTACGGGGTGTACGGGGTGTGTACGGACCCGGGAAGGCATCGCCAAAGCCAGTTTTCAGTGCACAATGCGCATGCGCTGAAAACCGGCTTTTCCGACCTGTCAAGCTGGAGCCTGATAGATCCTCCATATCTCGGGAGCGAGGATATTTGCTTGGGCAAGATTGCGGGATTTACCCATATCTTGCCCAGCAAATGTCCTCAAAATTCTTGCGCCTGATAAAAGCAGGCGCATAGCCTACTGTTACAGGTGTAAGAGTTTTCAAATACACAAAAACATTTAAAAATAAAATTATCAAAACAGATTTTATTATTAAAAACCCTCCCCACTATGGTAAGTTTATTTTAAACATAATTTAAAAGCTTTTTTTAAAAATCAGAAAAATATATATTTTTTCTAATACATAAATAACTTTAATTTAAATTAATAAAAATATGTGCTGTATTTTTTCTTATTTTTTATTAGTGTTTTGGGTGTTTGGGGGGTTTTCTCATTCACAATAATGGGAACTCCAACTTATGGAGTTCCCATTATTATGAATGAAAACATACTTTACCTGATTGGCTGCCCATTGCCATGTGACTGCAGCTCCAGCCCTGTGCATGTCCCGATGTGCACGCGCTGCGACGCGCAGTCAGTGGCGGCCTCAGGACCGGGAACTCGCGTGGGCACAGCAGGTTCAGGTAAGTGTGCTTCTTTGAAAAGTTTTTCCCTCGATCGCCCGCGGGAAGCTGCCGACTGGGATTTCTGGGCCAATATTTTTATCGTGTCATCATAGGCGGTCCCTCGAACGAGGATGACTTGCTTCCACAAGAGTTCACGGATGTGTCAATAAAGGACCCGATGTTCCAGTCCTGAACTCCAATTGAGGGGATGGAAAATGCCTGTGCGTGGATTTTTTTAACATGTGGTGACCGTTGCACATCAGCCACCACACGGGCTTGACAGAGTTGGTCTTTATCCAGTGGCAAGGGTTAACCAGGACGACTGGAGACCTGCTCTGCTGCACGGACCTAGTGCGCACACATATTGCAGTGTGGCCTGTGCTGCCCCTGGGCCCTCACTCTTCTAGGTCCTGTACCCTCATTTGCCGCTCCTCCGCCATGATCTCTCACCGCTCCACCACCACAAAAACATTCGCCGCTCCTCCGCCACGATCTCTTGCATCTCCTCCGCCACAAACATTTATCATGTAATATGTCAGCGAAGCTCCTTGATTGTGTGGACTGGCGAGGCTGCGGCCTACTCTGGGAATGTCGCCCGGAACATCAATAATGCTCTCTGTCTGCTGTAATTTAATACTTGATGGTTCTTGCCAGCCTCGCTGTGACACATGAGGATTTGATGTTTGTGACTGTGCTGCTAGCTCTTTGCATTAGCCCCCAAGGTAATTCTCGAGGAAGTAATCAGGATGTTTCGTGCATCTGGCATTTTAAGCACGTAAGCGGAATCGATGGGAAGCTATTATGCTGCTCTCCATGGCAGCACTGTGCGAGTGGCCCGACATTATTGCATTAGAGGCTGGAGCCTTTGTCTTCAGATGCTCGCTGCTCAGCGTGGAACTGAGCCAAGGCGATGAGGGAGATGAAATGACCTGCAAGTGCCAATAGCAGATTGTAGTAAAACACAAAAGTATCTGAAGTTTCGCTGCAGGAGCTGTGCCTTGTTTGAGCTGCACTGTTGCAGGTCATGGTGTTGCTGACCAGTTACGATCAGATTAGTGTCTAGTTGACTGCTGTTTTACAGTTTCTGGCTTTGTGATGTAAAATAAATTGGAGAAGACAGAACAGCTGGAGTGATCAGCCAGCCTGTTATGTGTGATATCTTCACAGAGTACAAGCACATACATGGACATACAAGCACATACAAGCTCCTAATATGGTAGGCAGCTCTCTCGGAAGTCTCCGGAAATCTGCCTGGGCTGTTTATTATTAACCCTGCACTTGTAGTACACAATACGCCCACATCCACAGTGTGGAGCTACAAACATTACAAGCTTACAGACATTACACTTCTCCCTCCTTAATGAAGAAGCCATCATAACAAACATCATACATAACTTTGATGTTTATACATAACACAGGATATAAACTTTTTTTTTCCATATTTACAAATTTAACTTTACCACTTGTTTTCTGTTTCGAACAGGATACCTTCGCTCTCGAACAGAACCTTCCAAACATGGTGTTGAATCTAAACTCATTCGAGGCTCATCCTGAGGAACGTTTTCCTCCATGAAATGTCCTTGATTTTCATTTGAACTCACTCTAACTTCAGGCTCTTTGTTTTCTTGACATGGACTCAGACTTTCATTCTGATTCTCTCCTGGATTTGTTTCCAGTACATTGGATTTAGGATTTGCTACTGGTGTATCAAAACTATCTAATGAGTCAGAAATAATTGAATCATTCCCACCTTCAACTCCTTCCATGTCTGTAGGTAAAATATGATCAATATGAACAAACCTATGTGCAAATATGTGCAAGGACCACAAATCTTCACCACTCTTCCTGGTAACCACTTTAACCATTTATGGACTGTTTTTCAATAGTTCATTCAGTGGATGTAGTACTGTAGCTAAATTTGGTAGGAACTTCCCATAATAGCTCAAAAGACCCAAGAATGAACGAAGTTCAGTGACATTCCTGGGAGTGGGTGCATTTCTAATTGCATCCAATTTTTCCATGGTTGGATGTAAACCATCTTTGTCTACTCTGTACCCTAAGCACTCCACTGAGACTGAGTTTTTAAATAACTCACACTTACGAGCAGACACTCGTACTCTGTGCTTCTCTAGCCGCTTGAGGACTTCATTCAATATGTTATTATGAATTATCCAAATAACATACTACCCCTTCAATACCTTGCAAAATCTGGTTCACCACCTCTTGGAATATGGCAGGGGTGGAAGACACTTCAAACGGTAGCCTATTAAATTGATATAGGCCTAGATGAGTATTTATAGTCAAACATGACTTGGACTCCTCATCTAGTTCAAGCTGTAAGTCGGCATTCGTAAGATCCAGTTTTGAGAAGATCTGACCACCTGTCAGTGTTGTGAACAAATCTATATTTGGCAATGTCTTAGGGACATTATCCTCTAGAACCTGGTTTACGGTTACTTTATAATCACCACACAATCTTACCTTACCATCAGACTTAGGTACAACAACAATGGGTGTAGCCTAATGACATCGATCTATCTTACAAATAATGTTCTCAGTCTCTAGTCTTTTGAGTTCTTGTTAACTTTCTCCTTGAGTGCATATGGTACGGAATGTGGCTTGAAGTAAACCGATCTAGCGTCCTTCTGTACCCTGACACTCGCCTTGAAGCCTTGGATCGGACTGCCCGATTCACAGAACACCTTCGGATACTTCTTGATAACCTCATCCGTTGATGAAAATCTTGCTTCCACACAGAAAATCTTACTCCAATCCAGCTTCAGTGAGCTCAATCAATTTCTTCCTAGTAAGGCAGACTTGTCTCCTTTCACTAATATTAGAGGCAAGTTCTGAAATTGATCTTTATGTTTCACCGGTACGGTGATACGACCTACCACAGGAATTTTCTCTCCGAGTAGCCTCACAGCTCTATCTTGGATTTCTCCAGTTGGAAATCACGCAATTTGTCGAGGTACAGCGACTCCGGTACTACACTCACGGATGCATCCGTATCAATTTCCATTGGTATCTTGAATCCCGGAACATCGATGTGGATTTTGATACTTTCTGATTCGCTGTCCGTTAACCTCGTGCTCCTGATGATGTGTAACTCTAACATCTCCTTGTCCTGTTGTTGTTCTTCCATGCTATGTCGTCTCTTTGGATTTCTACTTATAGCTTTGAATGCTGGACTCATAGCTTTAAAAACTGGTTTACCCTTCAGTCGGCATGCCTTCGCAAGATGCCCAGTCTTCCAGCAGAAGAAACATTCTGTCTTCACGTATGAACAACTTTGAGCAATGTGTTGTCCCAGGCACCTATAGCACAACTTCGATGTTATGTTAGAATTTCCAGTTCTGAGACTTTGGGCCCCCTCTATCTTTTACTTTGAACCTGCAGGTGATTTACCTCAGTTGACTGACGACCGTAATCATTATTTAATTCTCGGGAATATTGTTCGGCCATGCCCATCGACTTCGCTATCTGACAAGCAATCTCAAAAGTCAAGTCATCCGTCGTCAATAACTTCCTTCTGATCGCATCATTTTTCACCCCACAAACAAAACGATCCCATAATGCTTGGTTTTGAAAGTTTCCAAAATTATAGTGCATCGATAGCTTTTTTAATGCTACGATGTAATCACTGATACCTTCATCAGCCTTTCGATTCCGAATCCTGAAATATAGCTTTCATCAATTTCTAACAGTTTGGGGTTATAGTGCTGCACCAGCTTCGTGAAAATCTCTTTAAGCATTGTATCCTTTGGCTTGTCAGGCACAAACAGATTTACAAGAGTGTCATATAATGCCGGACCTGCCTCCGATAAGAAGATCGCTTTCTTATGTTCCAACACAGCCCGGTTCTGGACTGCATTGTCTGGAACTTCGATTATGTTGTTTGCAGTGAAATACATTTCTAGCCGATCCATATACGCTTTAAAACGTTCCTGGTCATGTCTATATTCTCCCAAATGTCCCAATACATCTGCCATTTTAATCTCTAGCTGTTCACACCGTGTGTTGTATTTTACTTCGGATTTTGTAGCTTTTTACCAAAGACAGAAACTTCCAAAGTCTCTCTGTCGGCTGGCTGACTCCTTCACCAACAAAATTTAAGCTTTAAATCATCTGAAAAATCCCATCTCAATCGCCAAATGTGATATCTTCACAGAGCACAGCACACACAGCTCCTAACATGGCAGGCAGCTCTCTCAGAAGTCTCCAGAAATCTGCCTGGGCTATTTATTATTAACCCTGCACTTGCAGTACACAATACGTCTACATCCACAGTGTAGAGCTACAAACATTACAAGCTTACAGACATTACATTATGATAATAAGAACATAAGAAATAGGAGCAGGAGTAGGCCATACGGCCCCTCGAGCCTGCTCCGCCATTCAATAAGATCATGGCTGATACGATCATGGACTCAGCTCCACTTCCTGCCGGCTCCCCATAACCCCTTATCCCCTTATTGTTTAAGAAACTGTCTATTTCTGTCTTAAATTTATTCAATGTCCCAGCTTTGGTCAAATCAAATCGCACGGGGTAGCCTGGAGGAGGAATTCATAGAATGCATACGGGATTGTTTCTTAGAACAGTATGTTACAGAACCTACAAGGGAGCAAGCTATCTTAGATCTGGTCCTGTGTAATGAGACAGGAATAATAAACGATCTCCTAGTAAAAAATCCTCTCGGAATGAGTGATCACAGTATGGTTGAATTTGTAACACAGATTGAGGGTGAGGAAGTAGTGTCTCAAACGAGCATACTATGCTTAAACAAAGGGGACTGCAGTGGGATGAGGGCAGAGATGGCTAAAGTAGACTGGGAACACAGACTAAACTGTGGCACAATTGAGAAACAGTGGAGGACTTTTAAGGAGCTCTTTCATAGTGTTCAACAAAAATATATTCGTGAAAAAGAAGGTAAGAGAAGGGATAACCAGCCGTGGATAACCACAAAATAAAGGAGAGTATCAAATTAAAAACCAATGCGTATAAGGTGGCCAAGATTAGTGGGAAACTAGAAGATTGGGAAAATTTTAAATGACAGCAAAGAATGACTAAGAAAGCAATAAAGAAAGGAAAGATAGATTACGAAAGTAAACTTGTGCAAAACATAAAAACAGATAGTAAAAACTTTTACCGATATATAAAACGGAAGTGAGTGACTAAAGTAAATATTGGTCCCTTAGAAGATGAGAAGGGGGATTTAATAATGGGAAATGTGGAAATGGCTGAGACCTTAAACAATTATTTTGCTTCAGTCTTCACAGTGGAAGACACAAAAACCATGCCAAAAATTGCTGGTCACGGGAATGTGGGAAGGGAGGACCTTGAGACAATCACTATCACTAGGGAGGTAGTGCTGGACAGGCTAATGGGACTCAAGGTAGACAAGTCCCCTGGTCCGGATGAAATGCATCCCAGGGTATTAAAAGAGATGGCGGAAGTTATAGCAGATGCATTCGTTATAATCTACCAAAAATCTCTGGACTCTGGGGAGGTACCAGCGGATTGGAAAGCAACTAATGTAACGCCTCTGTTTAAAAAAAGGGGCAGACAAAAGGCAGGTAACTATAGGCTGGTTAGTTTAACATCTGTAGTGGGGAAAATGCTTGAAGCTATCATTAAGGAAGAAATAGCGGGACATCTAGATAGGAATAGTGCAATCAAGCAGACGCAACATGGATTCATGAAGGGGAAATCATGTTTAACTAATTTACTGGAATTCTTTGAGGATATAACGAGCATGGTGGTTAGAGGTATACCGATGGATGTGGTGTATTTAGATTTCCAAAAGGCATTTGATAAGATACCACACAAAAGGTTACTGCAGAAGGTACGCGGAGTCAGAGGAAATGTATTAGCATGGATCGAGAATTGGCTGGCTAACAGAAAGCAGAGAGTCTGGATAAATGGGTCCTTTTCAGGTTGGAAATCGGTGGTTAGTGGTGTGCCACAGGGATCGATGCTGGGACCACAACTGTTTACAGTATACATAGATGACCTGGAAGAGGGGACAGAGTTAGTGTAACAAAATTTGCAGATGACACAAAGATTAGTGGGAAAGAGAGTTGTGTAGAGGACACAGAGAGGCTGCAAAGGGATTTAGATAGGTTAAACGAATGGGCTAAGGTTTGGCAGATGGAATACAATGTCGGAAAATGTGAGGTCATCCACCTTGGGAAAAAACACAGTAAAAGGGAATATTATTTGAATGGGGAGAAATTACAACATGCTGCGATGCAGAGGGACCTGGGGGTTGTTGTGCATGAATCCCAAAAAGTTAGTTTGCAGGTGCAGCAGGTAATCAGGAAGGCGAATGGAATGTTGGCCTTCATTGCGAGAGGGATGGAGTACAAAAGCAGGGAGGTGTTGCTGCAACTGTACAGGGTATTGGTGAGGCCGCACCTGGAGTACTGCGTGCAGTTTTGGTCACCTTACTTAAGGAAGGATATACTAGCCTTGGAGGGGGTACAGAGACAATTCACTAGGCTGATTCCGGAGATGAGGGGGTTATCTTATGATGACAGATTGAGTAGACTTGGTTTTTACTCATTGGAGTTCAGAAGGATGAGGGGTGATCTTATCGAAACATTCAAAATAATGACAACATAGAGGCAGAGAGGTTGTTTCCACTGGTCGGGGAGACTAGAACTAGGGGGCACAGCCTCAAAATATGGGGGAGCCAATTTAAAACCGAGCTGAGAAGGAATTTCTTCTCCCAGAGGGTTGTGAATCTGTGGAATTCTCTGCCCAAGGAAGCAGTTGAGGCTAGCTCATTGAATGTATTCAAATCACAGATAGATAGATTTTTAACCAATAAGGGAATTAATGGTTACGGGGAGCGGGCGGGTAAGTGGAGCTGAGTCCACGGCATCTTTTTGACTGGCGGAGCAGGCGCGAGGGGCTAGATGGCCTACTCCTGTTCCTAATTCTTATGTTCTTATGTTCTTATGTTCTTCCACAGCTTTCTGAGGCAGCGGATTCCACAGATTTACAACCCTCTGAGAGAAGAAATTTCTCCTCATCTCAATTTTAAATGGGCAGCCCGTTATTCTAAGACCATGCCCTCTAGGTCTAGTCTCCCCCATCAGTGGAAACATCCTCTCAGCATTCACCTTGTCAAGCCCCCTCATTATCTTATACATTTCGATAAGATCACCTCTCATTCTTCTGAATGAAGTTTGTATCCCAGCAGGCATAACGCTGGGCCCAAGTCAGGTAAGTACTTTAAAAATAGGTGGTTGTGATCGGAATGATAACGGGTGGTAGCGGGCCTTAAAAAATACCTTTTTGTGGAAATTAGCGCTGGGGGAGGGGGGAATTTTGGTCGATTTCTGGGCGGCAAATGTGGGCGGGAGATTTGTAGCAATGCCGGTGGTAATCGTAGGCCGAAATTACCGCCGGCGATAATCGGGAGGTGAAACAGGCGGTACAGGGCGGTCATTTACATTTTTGTCCAAAACGGGCAGTAACTGGGTGTTAACTGGGCAATCTCAGGGGAAATTCTATAGCAAATGGAGTTATTTTGCCATATTTACAAATCAAATCATGATTCGTTCATTCTGTGGCTGACCAGTGTGCTTACCCTCTTCACTGGCCCGGGTCAGGATTGCGGTTGACTGCTTGGCGACAAGGGATATCCCCTGCCCACTTGGCTGCTCACTCCTCTGCGGAACCCCAGGACAGCGCCAGAGCATGCCTACAATGACACTCATTGTGCCACCAGGTGCATCATCGAGCAGTGCATAGGCATCCTTAAGTAGAGGTTCCGGTGGCACCTTGCAGTACTCTCCTCAACGAGTCTCCATCATCGTCCTGGTCTGCTGCATGCTGCACAACCTGGTCATCACGAGGAGACAGCCGCTAGAGGTTGAGCCAGCAGTACCACCTGAGGAGGAGGAGGATCCCCGTCGCCCCAGAGCTAGGAGGAGTCGACCCATCGCCACCCCTGGAAGGGCCGGGTGCAGACTGGCCAGCACCCTCCTGGGAGGGTGCGTCCTCACATATATGGAGGTGCCTGACACCTCCCCTGCAATCTCCCTCCATGCATTATGTACTGGCGGTCTGCCAGGTCTCCCCACGTCAGGAAACAGTATTCTTCTTCTGTCCTCCACACCGTCCATCAGTGTCTCCAGCTCCATATCAGTGAACCTGTTTGATTCTCTTACACCAGCCATCCTTCAAAACTCCTTCCCCCCTCAGGGCCTTGCTGCAAACCCTGCCCTTTAAAAAGGCCAGGGAGCAGCTGGCTCATTAGAAACTCTTACCTGCATGCTGAATTTCTCAGTGGTGATAACGCTCAAATTAAGAAAGCCACACCGCTGAAAAATCCACTTTGGAAGGGTCCACTTTGGAATCCATTTGTTTACTTTTGGAGCTGAATATGGGATGGCCCAGCCAAAACTTTTTTGGTGATAATGTCCACGAAAAGGTCGGGGGTCAGGGGGGGTGCTGGGTGGGGGAACACCAGCTTTCGGGGCCTATATCTTTATCTAAACCTGGCCACCATAAGTAACTGCATGTGAAACTCTTAGTCAAGCACATTCCCAGGTGCGGGTCATGAAGATCTAATAATTTGGACTTGAACTTATTTGGAATAACTACTCTTGCGCGATACATGATGCAATCTTTATCCACTGATAATTCATTCCTATGGATGAATGTAAGAACATAAGAACATAAGAAATAGGAACAGGAGTAGGCCATTTGGCCCCTCGAGCCTGTTCCGCCATTCAATAAGATCCTGGCTGATCTGATCATGGACTCAGCTCCACTTCCCTGCCCGCTCCCCATAACCCCTTATTCCCTTATCGCTCAAAAATCTGTCTATCTCCGTCTTAAATATATTCAATGACCCAGCCTCCATAGCTCTCTGTGGCAGAGAATTCCATCGATTTATAACCCTCTGAGAGAAGAAATTTCTCCTCATCTCAGTTAGGATGAATGGCCTGTTTCTGTGCTGTACATTCACAAACACAGACACAAACGCAAACATACAAGATGGCTCTACAGGGACTTGTCAGGTGACCTTGTCACATGATGCTTTTATTGTATTTACAGCAGCAGTTGCATCACCACAGTAGTCCACTAGGGGGAGCTCTATATTACACCCTCCTGCTCCTCCTTGCCTCACAAGGAAACAAAACAAAATTAAAATTCACTTACCTTTCTGAGCCTCCTCTGGCCTCGCCGTCCCTTGACACCAGCTTGGCCTGAGAGGGAGGCCATGACAGTGTCTCCACTTAGGCCTTGGCTTAAAATTACAGTCAGGCCCCAATGACATCATCAGGTCTGGAGTACGGCATTCAGATTTGGTTGCTGAACCTCAGGAACCTCATGGCTCGATCATGCCGAGATTGTGTTATAGACTACCTCAGTTAGTGCGGGCATGGGCCACGATGTATTGTCGCTGTGCTGCTGGGCAATAGGCCGCGTCACCCAGGGCTGCATAGGGTAATCCTGAGCTCCTACAAACCACCCATTCATTCTATTGGCATTGAGGCATGGCCGACTGTTGTAGAATGAAAGTTCCTTCGGGAATCTTTCATTCTACAACAACTAAATATTGGGAAGACTGAAGCCATTGTTTTCGGTCCCCACCACAAACTCCGTTCCCTAGCCACCGACTCCATCCCTCTTCCTAGCATCTGTCTGAGGCTGAACCAGACTGTTCGCAACCTTAGTGTCACACTCGACCCTGAAACGAGCTTC
Source organism: Pristiophorus japonicus (assembly GCF_044704955.1). Lineage (NCBI taxonomy): Eukaryota > Metazoa > Chordata > Chondrichthyes > Pristiophoridae > Pristiophorus > Pristiophorus japonicus. Next base: position 41,376,544 of record NC_091993.1, on the reverse strand, counting down.
CAACTGCATATCCGGCTCATAACTAAGTCCGCCTATTTCTATCTCCATAACATCGCTCGACTCTGCCCCTGCCCCAGCTCATCTGCTGCTGAAATCCTCATCTATGCCTTTGTTACCTCTAAACTTGACTATTCCAATGCTCTGCTAGCTGGCTTCCCACATTCTACCCATAATAAACTGGAAGTCACCCAAACCTCAGCTGCCCGTGTCCTAACTCACACCAAGTCCTGCTCCCCCATTACCCCTGTGCTCGCTGACCTACATTGGCTCCCAGTTAAGTAACACCTCAATTTTAAAATTCTCATCCTCGCTTCTCCCTATCTCTGCAATCTCCTGAACCCCCCGAGATATCTGAACTCCTCTAATTCTGGCCTCCTGAGCATCCCTGATTTTAATCGTGGGTGGCCGTGCTTTCAACTGCGAAGGCCCCAAGCTCTGGAATTCCCTTCCTAAGAGGTCTCCATCTCTCTGTCTCTCTTTCCTCCTTCAAGATGCTCTTTAAAACCTACCTCTTTGACCAAGCATTTGGTCATCTGCCCTAATAGCTCCTTATGTGACTCGGTGTCAAATTTTGTTTTATAACGCTTCTATGACGTGCCTGGAGACGATTTACTACGTAAAAGGTGCTATATAAATACAAGTTGTTGTTGTTAAAGGGGCACCAATGTGTAGGGTGGCATTTGTGTGGTCATCTGGATGAAGATTCCAACGAACTTTAATTTGTAGATGCTGCAATAAGCTTTGGTGCATCTTCTGAAATTGCACTGAGAGAGCGATCTACTACTGCTGTTTCTCGGGTTACTGCTTACTTCCCTTTGTGTAAATACTGTGCAGGAATTAACAGGCTCGTCAGTGATAAAAGTAGCAAAAGCTTCTTACTGGAGCAGGCCAAACAAGATAGTTTTGCTTTTTAGCTTAAAACTAGCAATAATATTTATGGAAGTGCCACCAATAGCTCCACCTAGTGGCTGCCAAAGAAACTTACAAATGGGAGCGGGAGGAGCAGATTGGATAGTGACAGAAAGCAATCAGTGCAGGGTCCATCAAGAACTGTAATCGCTACACCATTGAATAAATCCCTTCATTTGGGCAGCTGTGGTTAAACAGTACACCTGCCTAGAGGTTACTGTGTGAAATGTTAGCGTATAAAGCTTTTATGTGTTGTTTAAGTTTCCTTTGAGCACTGTTTTAACAGAACCTTTAGCCCATTTAAAATGAAGCAGCGTTTGAATTCAGGCCATACGAACACATTAAGCACTGATGCGCGACTCAAGCGAGGGGTGATCTGGTGCCCATGCAGGGAGTGGAGAAAGCAGAGAGAACGTGTGGGGGGCAAAGTTCTATTTTGCGGGGGGTGTAAAACGGGCACCCTACTTGATTTTCCCTTCCATTGGAGTCAGTAATGGGCGGGTGATTTGCAACCACCCGTTTCCCCCCGCCCCCACCCCCCACCCCCATCTCAGGAAAGCACTGGTGCGCAGCCCATGAGTTTACATAACGTAACATCAGAATTAGGAGCAGGAGGAGTCCTTTCGGCCCCTCGAGCCTGCTCCGCCATTCAATAAGTTCATGGCTGATCTTCGACCTCAACTCCACTTTCCTGCACTGTCCCCATATTCCTTGATTCCCTTAATATCCACAAATCTATTGATCTCTTTCTTGAATATACTCAAAGACTGAGCCTCCACAGCCCTCTGGGGCAGAGAATTCCAGAGATTCACCACCCTCTGAGTGAAGAAATTTTTCCTCATCTCAGTCCTAAATGGACGACCACTTATTCTGAGACTGTGACCCCCGGTTCTAGACTCCCCAGCCAGAGGAAACATCCTCCCTGCATCTACCCTGTCAAGTCCTGTAAGAATATTGTATGTTTCAATGAGATCACCTCTCATTCTTCTAAATGCTAGAGAATATAGGCCTAGTCTGCTCAATCTCTCCTCATAGGACAATCCCCCCATCCCAGGAATCAGTCTGGTGAACCTTCGTTGCACTCCCTCAATGGCAAGTATATCCTTCCTTAGGTAAGGAGACCAAAACTGTACACAATACTCCAGGTGCAGTCTCACCAGGGCCCTATATAATTGCAGTAAGACTCTTATACTCAAATCCTCTTGTAATAAAGGCCAACATACTATTTGTTTTCTTAATTGCTTGCTATACCTGCAGGTTAACTTTCAGTGATTGGTGTACAAGGTCAGCCAGGTCCCTCTGAACACCAACATTTCCCAATCTCTCACCATTTAAGAAACATAGAAAATAGGTGCAGGAGTAGGCCATTCGGCCCTTCGAGCCTGCACCGCCATCCAATGAGTTCATGGCTGAACATGCAACTTCAGTACCCCATTCCTGCTTTCTCGCCATACCCCTTGATCCCCCGAGTAGTAAGGACTACATCTAACTCCTTTTTGAATATATTTAGTGAATTGGCCTCAACAACTTTCTGTGGTAGAGAATTCCACAGGTTCACCACTCTCTGGGTGAAGAAGTTTCTCCTCATCTCGGTCCTAAATGGCTTACCCCCTTATCCTTAGAAAAATTCAGCTTTTACCAAGATTTGAACTCAGATCTCTGAATTCCAAGTCCAGAGTGCTCACCATTACACCATTGAATCAATGATTTAAAACATACTCTGCTTTTCTACGGGTTTTTTGCCCATAGTGGACTGTGCGATTTTAATTTCCCAATGTGCACTCCCTCTGAGCGATGCTCCTCACTGTGACCTGGGTCGGGAATCACCCTGTAGTAATTGCTGGGCTAATTTGTACTGTGGCTTTACCCACACCAGCAGTTCATTTCTGGGCAGTTCCCCAGGAACGGTATTAAATTAGCAGAAATCAAATCCAAACTATTAAAATTAAAGAGCTCACGATTAGCAGGGAATTAACCCTTCCCTGGAATTTAATGAATTAAATATTCTGATGATTAAATAAATTAATTGGATTTGAAATTTAAAATATATTCTAATTTTTCATAATGTGGCCATGAAATACCTCAAGTAATACTCATAAATTACAGATTATGTGCGGCACTGAAATAAACTATAATTGTAACAGTAATTGGTAAAATATATAGCGCGATTCCACCAGTGGAAGAGTGTCCAACATAGACCCCAGTCCGACATCTTTTATCCCTAAGATAACAAACTTTTCAATTACTTGTATTTATATAGCGCCTTTCACGACCTCAGGATGTCTCAAAACGCTCCACAGCCAATGAAGTATTTTTGAAGCGTAGTCACTGTAGGGAAATACTGCAGCCAATTTGTGCACAGAAAGCTCCCACAAACAGCAATGAGATAAATGACCATGAGATAATGTTTTTAGTAATGTTGATTGAGGGTTAAGAATTGTCCAGGACTCCAGCTGGGGCGAGAAATTCGCTCGTGTCCCTGTTGGGACGTTAAATTTTGAAAAGTTGAGAAAGTAGCACCAGGCAGTAATTATTCTCTCCTTCAGCGATATTCAGTTTGAGCGCCCCAAGAGGGAAGTGGAGCGCCAAATCAAGCGCTAACCACTTCTCTTGGGGCGCTAAAGTCCGAGAGCGGGGCAGTAGCGGCAGGGCGCTGAGCAATTTCAAGTACATTGGTAACGGCCTCAGAGGCTGCTTCCCTCGCTCAAAGGGAAGGACCAATGACACTGCACAAGCTAACTGTCGGCCGCCTGTTTTGCAAGGCAACCTGCGTAATTGCTATTACAGCACCAAACACTCTCACACAGTGGAGGGCCTGGACATCTTGCACCAGTGAAACATTAAAAAATAGGCACCCGACTGGTGCAAATAATAAAGGTTGCGCTTGCTGAAAACCATTCCCTTTAATTAGCGCTCCCCAAGCAGCCGGCCGAGTTCACAACGCCTCCTCTTGCTGGCGCTGTCGACACGAGGCGATACAGCCGGGGGCGAGAGTCAATTTTATATCCGGGGCGGTAACGGGGCACTGCACATTTCATAGAAACATAGAAACATAGAAACATAGAAAATAGGTGCAGGAGTAGGCCATTCGGCCCTTCGAGCCTGCACCGCCATTCAATGAGTTCATGGCTAAACATGCAACTTCAGTACCCCATTCCTGCTTTCTCGCCATACCCCTTGATCCCCCTAGTAGTAAGGACTACATCTAACTCCTTTTTGAATATATTTAGTGAATTGGCCTCAACAACTTTCTGTGGTAGAGAATTCCACAGGTTCACCACTCTCTGGGTGAAGAAGTTTTTCCTCATCTCGGTCCTAAATGGCTTACCCCTTATCCTTAGACTGTGACCCCTTGTCTAGACTTCCCCAACATAGGGAACATTCTTCCTGCATCTAACTTGTCTAAACCCATCAGAATTTTAAACGTTTCTATGAGATCCCCTCTCATTCTTCTGAACTCCAGTGAATACAAGCCCAGTTGATCCAGTCTTTCTTGATATGTCAGTCCCGCCATCCCGGGAATCAGTCTGGTGAACCTTCGCTGCACTCCCTCAATAGCAAGAATGTCCTTCCTCAAGTTAGGAGACTTCATGATGTCACGATCTGCGAGGCGTTAGAGACCCAGGCGCTACGAGTGAGCGGCAGCACTATACCGGCACTGAAGTTCGCGAGTGTCGCTGCATTCACCACACCTGGTCGCTAACCCCTGAGCGCCCCGTTAGCACCTCCGCCCCCCCGGCGCTAAGGGGAGGCACTAACCTACCGAATTTCTAGCCCTAGGAGCGCTGCCCTGCTCTTTTATGTCCTGGGATCTTTTACATCCACCTGAGAGGGGAGGTGAGGCCTCAGTTTAACAACTCGTCTGAGAGACAGCACCTCCAACAGTGCAGCATTCTCTCAGTGATACGTCCTTACTATACAGTGTAAATGCACACGAGGCCCATGCTTGCGAGAAGGTCAGTCTGTGACCTGTCCTTTATTTCATAACACTCAAGTGAAGGAAGTGGGTGGAGCTTCCCCTTTTATATCTGAAGGTCTAGGTTAGGAGTGTCTCCCACAAGTTCACCACCTAGTGGTCAGTGTTCTCACAGTGTACAACATAAGTCAGATTATACATGGGTTACAATGCTGGTTGAATACATGACATCAGTACTGGCACTGGCGTATCAGCCTAGCTCATGTCTACATGTCCTGGAGTAGGGTTTGTACCCTTGACCTTCTGACTCAGAGGCGAGCGTGTTACCAACTGTGCCATGGCTGATAAATAAGATGTTCACCAATAAATGAGTAAATTGGAATTTTTCATTCATTTCCTCCGTTACCATTTTTAAGTTGAAGTCACTCTATAAAATTAAAATGCACAATCTTACTGAGAACTCTGTGACATGAGGTTACCTTAATTCAGTTTTATTCACATATTATTGGATATTATACATATTGGGGAACTACATTACAACAGTGACTACACTCCAAAAGTACTCATTGGCTGTAAAGCGCTTTGAGAAGTCCGGTGGTCGTGGTAGGTGCTATATAAATGCAAGTATTTATTTTTATACGGTGAGGGATATCAATCCTGAGTAATGGAATAATTTCTAATTTCTGGCATCCCATGTCAGGATTACGTGCTCTCAGCAGGTCAAGAACAACACCAGAGGCAGAGTATTACTCTGCCACCACTAACCTAGGTCTCTGAAGAATGATGTACAATGCCCAATAGCTAGCCTTATGACCTCTCGGAATGAGATTGCTAATTGATATTGATTTCATGCTGAGTTTCACTGCCCACTCGAAATGAGTTAATTCCCAATCTCATTTCACACAGGGATCTTACAGCGGATGGGGAAGAGACTTTCAGCCCGGGTTAACGAGTCTAGGCCCCAGGGGTGAAAGGGCACTGTTCCAACACACTTCACCACCAAGTCTCTATGCACCCTTTGGAAAATCTCCCCAGTTATTAAAAAAAATTAATGTACAAATCAAAAACATTTTCATTACTCTTAGAATAAGGGGCCGCCCATTTAGAACGGAGATGAGGTGACATTTCTTCTCTCAGAGGATTGTAAATCTGTAGAATTCGCTGCCTCAGAGAGCTGTGGAAGCTGGGTCATTGAATAAATTTATGACAGAAATAGACAGTCTCTTAAACGATAAGGGAATAAGGGGTTATGGGGAGCGGGCAGGGAAGTGGAGCTGAGTCCATGATCTTATTGAATGGTGGAGCAGGTTCGAGGGGCCAAATGGCCTACTCCTGTTCCTATTTCTTATGTTCTTATTACTCTTGGTAGATCACGATGTGTGTTTGAATGGAATAAATCATTTAGTCTAGCCTTGATGCGTGAGCAGGACAACGAATTGATCCCTGAGGCTATAGCGGGCATGAACCATCCCTGGAAATCAGGTAACACTCGATGAATTGAAGTACAACAGGCCTTATGCATCACTACTAATGACTGTGGGAAAGGTCCATTGCACAATGTCCATTTTAGGTGGGGTAGTTTGAGTGAGGTGGAGTATTTTTGAGGTGATGACGGGTCAAATTGAACATTATTAGTCTGACCACATCATGTACCACAACACGCCCAAACGGTAATGGTCGGTGTAAGCATGCATATCATTTTAATTAGATGCGATTCTCAGCTTATTTTTCTAAAAATCTCCATCAACACTTCAGTTCTCATGTCAGGAGCACAAGCATCAAAGAGTAACAGCACTCGAAGAAATAAAATCTGATGTAAAATTGGTTTGACCAGTATTGTTTGACCTTGAGATAGTTCAATGAATTTCTTCTTATGTGGCTCGGTGTCAAATTTATCTGTTTTGTCTTATAACGCTGCTGTGAAGCACCTTGAGAGGTTTTACTACGTTAAAGGTGCTATATAAATAAAAGTTGTTGTTGAAGCCAGTGCAAATACAGACACGGGGCTAAGCTTTGACTTTGATCGGTAAAATGGGCAATATTGGATCAGCTGCCCACTTTACATCTCTCCCGATGTTCAGGTCCATTGACTTTTCAATCAAACACTTCGTACAGCGCTGAGGGAGTGCTGCATTGCTGGAAGTGCCATCTTTTGGACGACAATGTTAAACCCAGGCTCTCCCTACCTGTGCGCATGAACGTACCAGATGCCTTGGTATTATAGAGCTGCACCTTGTGGACAACTGATGTACTGCAACTACTGATGTAATAACAATAAAAGATCATGTGACAAGGTCACATGATGACCGTTCCGGTTAAGGAGCCATCTTGTGTGGTGTGTGCTGTCAGTGGTCTCTATAGAGATATCACACAAGGCACTATTTGAAAATAGTGAGCAGGGGAATTCTCCCAGTGTCCTGGCCGACAAAAACACAAAGCAAAACAGATTATCTCGCTGCTGTTTGTGGGACTTTGCTGTGTGCCATATTTGCCTGCAAAACAATGGCAACTACAAATGGCTGTGCAGCACTTCAGGATGTCCTAAGGATGTGAAAGGCGCTTTATAAATGCAAGCTCCTTCTTTGCAAATGGTGAAAATTGGAAACAAAACCAGAAAATATTGGCTATACACAACAGGTCCGCCAGCATCTGTGGATTGAAAGGGTAGGGTACCGTTCCAGGTGCAGATCCTTTGCCAGTTCTGGTACATCCAAAACACCATCCGATCTACTCTCTCCACACATTTCCAACATTTTCTGTTATAATTCCTTCAAGTCCAGTTCAAGCAGGAAATATTCATGTTATTCCAAAATTGTTTCAACATAGGACCAGGAGGAGGCCATCCAGCCCCCAGAGCCTGCTCCGCCATTCAATCAGATCATGGTTGTAGCTCAACTCCATTTACCCACTTTAGCTCTATTTCCCTTGATTCCCTTACCAACAAAAATATCGCTCTTTTGCCTGAAAATCTCAGTTGACCCTCAGCATCCACAACCTTTTGAGGGAGAGAGTTCCCGATTTCCACTACACGTTGTGTGAGAGTGTTTCCTGATTTCACTCCTAAATGTCCGAGCTCGAATTTTAAGATTGAGCCTCCTTGTTCTAGATTCCTTCACCAGAGGAAATAGTTTCTCTGCATCTATCCCATCAAATCCCTTCATCATTTTTAAAGATCTCGATTAGATGACCCCTCAACCTTCCAAACGCAACAGAATAGAAACCATAGCAACCCGTCCTCATTATTTAACGCTTTAAGCCCTGATAACATACCGGTGCATCTGTGCTGTACTCTCTTTTGGATTCCAATTGCCTTGAGATAAAGGCCAAGGGGCTGGAAATTCGGTTGAAGGTTTTTTAAGGCGTTAATGTCAGGCGGTGACTAAATTTGGCGTTGGGAAATGGTTTGCATCGGCAGCCAAAACATTCAGGAGTTGCATCTTGACAGTGGAGTCGTTTCATACCTCTCTCAGGGCGCTAGGCCGGGTGAGCTAAAGAACCGGCTTTGTAGCACCCTGAGAGAGGCCTCCCTGCAAAAAATAAGAATCAGAACAAAAAACACAATAAACATTCCCGATACATTACTCACCCCAAATAAAGTCAAATCGCAAAAAAAAAAAATAATTCATACTTACCTCCTTCCCTTAGCGTCCCGGGACAGCTCTGCAAGCCAGCTTTCTCTGGCGGGGTCACTAGGGGGTGCTATGGGTGCAGCGCACACCAAATGTTGCCTCCGTGTGGACACTGGGGACGTTGCACACCGGCGCGGTGCTCCCTGGCGATACTCCTCAGCGCCGACGGTTCCGGCACACACTGAATTTGCCGAGCGGCTGCAAACTCTTTAGCGCCCCTGTTCCGACCCTCGCGAGCGGCGCTACCCAAACGCATTTCTAGCCCCAACAGTCTATTAGCCTTTTTGGATTGTTTTTGTACCCGTGCACCAGCTTTTAATGATCTGTGCACATGGACTCCCAAATCACATTGCTCCTCCACAGCTCCCAGGGGTCGAAATTCGGTACCGCCATTTTTGAGGCGCTGTCAACGCGTGCGAGAAATTTTCAACGCCTCGCTTCAGGCGCAGTCCCCAAACGTGAAATTCAGTGTTGGCGCCTAAAGAATTGACAGCAGCGTAAAATCATGGACACACTTACCTGGAGGCGCTACTCTGCGCTAAGTGGGCCGTTAAGCATGGGCTCAAAATCCGGGCGTTGGGCAGCATTTGGAGCCACGCCGCAGACATAGCGGTGCCACCTGGAGTCCATTGAGGCATTGATTGGGCGTCTCCACGCCTCGTGGTTATATTCACTTCCTGCGCACTCACTCAGAGTGTCAGGATGGCAGTTCAGGCAGCAGCAGCTCGTCATCATGCTCAATGCTTCACGGACACCGCACTGGATGCTCTCCTTGATGCCCTGGAGAGGCGGAAACGGGTGCTGAGGACAGAGGCTGGGAGGAGACCCCCAACCCCAGACTCATCGAAGGCTATGGAGGAAAATAGCAGAGCGAGTGTCTGCAAGTGACACTATGCAATGCTGAAAAAAGTGGAATGACCTGACGCGGGTAGTGAGGGTGAGTATCTTTAATTTCAAACTTCAACATGCTATGCTTGGACCTCAATGTGCACTCTCTGCTCAATGTCACGTTTGGGAATCCATGCTGCAAGTGGGTGAGGCCACAATCAAGGTTCCCATTTGCAGCCTCACCCACTGCAAGGGCCTATATGCGCTGTTATTCTTGCTACTCGGTTCTGCAGACCCACTCCTCATGTTGTTGATCCTCAGTCTTCATTTGCGTCTCAAAGATGGTAGCCTTCCCATTCCTGTTAGGTCCTGGCCCCCTAATCCCACCGTTGCCACAGCAAGTCCACGCAGAAATGCTACTTACATCGAACTGTGAAGACTGTCATAGAGTAAAATGTGGTAAGTATGTAAGGCACTTGGGACACACTGATAGAAGGCCTCTAACTCCGACTTTCTGTTTAATGTTACAGGCAAAGCTCGCCCAGAACTGAAGGGAGCAAATGCGGACTGGTGGAGGGGAGCCAGACATCCAAGTGTTCAGTCCATTGGAGGAATGGATCACTACCCTGATGGGTGAGCAAGTTGGTGCCATGGCAGTGGGTGCACCCGACTCCCCTCAGACAGTGATGGTATGTTGAGTTCCCGTGTGTAAAGTCCTGTCCTCTCAGTACAGACTCACACGAGGCATGTAGTGAAGTCAAGGTCACTCTGGACCTGCACCTTTATTTCACAGCTCTGGAATGCTGCACTTGCCTGAGACCTGCCCTTATATACCTGTCTCTTGCAAGTGTACCCCTGGTGGTGAGGTATGCTGGTGGTTACTGGTCATATCTTATTACAGTCATGTATAGCATGTTAGGATACAGTTATATATAATAATGTAAGATACATGACATCACCCTCCCCCAAGGTCTTATTGTCTTTATAGGTTCAGTCTCTCAGGTGGTCTACGCTCTCGCGTGAAACGTCTCAGTTGTTTGCCTTGGTGTCTGTTTTTCTTTGGGTGTGGTTGCTGGTATCTCACCTGGGCTGTCTGTTTCGTATGGTGTGATTGTTGTTGACTCGCCTGGGCTGTCTGTTGGGATTGTCCTTTCCTCAGGTTGTTCCCTCTGTCTGTTCACCAGGTGTCGTGCGAGTTCCACATTGTAGTCTGCCTCTGGTTCCGCAGTGTTGTTGGTAAATTTGCTTTTGACTTGGTCTACATGCCTCCGGCAAGTTTTGCCATTGTCCATTTGTACTACCAGTAGCCTGGTTCCTTCCTTGCCCGTTACTGTCCCTGCAAGTCATTTGGGACCCCTGCCATAGTTTAGTACAAACACTTTGTCTCCTATCTCATTCCATCTCCCCCTCGAATTTCTGTCATGGTACTCGGTCAGCTTACGGCGCTTTGCCTCAACGATTTCGTGCATGTCTGGGAGGATTAATGAGAGCCTTGTTTTTAAAGTCCTTTTCATCAACAGTTGCGCGGGGGGGAATCCCAGTCAGTGAGTGCGGACAAGATCTGTATGCCAGCAGCAGTCGCGACAGGCGACCCTGCAGCGTGGGACCTTGGATTTTTAGCATGCCTTGTTTAATAATTTACACTGCTCTCTCCGCCTGGCCATTGGAGGCCGGCTTGAACGGTGCCATCTTGACGTGATTTATGCCGTGGTCAATTATAAAGTCTTGGAATTTTGCGCTGGTGAAGCACGGACCATTATTACTGACCAATATGTCAGGGATTCCGTGCGTTGCAAACATGGTTGCAAGGCTTTCCAAAGTGGTGGAGGTTGTGCTCAAGTTTAAAATGGTGCATTCGATCCACTTTGAAAATGCATCTACAACTACGAGGAACATTTTGCCCATGAATGGGCCCGCATAGTCTACGTGCACCCGCGATCACGGTTTGGTATGCTAGGGCTTGGGGCTCAGTGGAGCCTCCCTGGGGGCATTGCTGAGTCGGGCACAAATGGTACACCTTCGGACGCAGAGCTCCAGGTCCGCGTCAATACCAGACCACCAGACGTGGGATCTGGCTATGGCCTTCATGAGAATGATTCCCGGGTGCTCGCGGTGGAGCTCCCGGACAAATGCCTCTCTGCCTCGCAGAGGCATGACTACTCGGCTGCCCCACATCAGGCAAGCTGCTTGTAGTGATAGTTCATGCATGCGCCTGTGAAAGGGTTTTAATTCCTCGGGGCAGGCATCGCGAGCCTCTGCCCAGTCACCGGTTAGGACACATCTTTTTACTAAGGATAACGTGGGGTCGCTGGCCGTCCAGGCTCTGATTTGGCGAGCCGTCATGGGCGAACCTGTGGACTCAAAGGCATTGATTGCCATGACTATCTCACAGTCCTGTTCGTCAGACCCTTCCGTGGTCGCCAGGGATAGCCTGCTGAGCGCGTTGGCACAGTTGTCTGTGCCTGGTCTATGCCTATGGTATAGTCGTAGGACGCCAGCATGAGTGCCCACCGTTGAATTCGCGCCGAGGCGTTGCCGTTTATTGCCTTGCTCTCGGATAGGAGGGACGTGAGGGGCTTGTGGTCGGTTTCTAATGCGAACTTGGCCCCGAAAAGGTATTGGTGCATCTTTTTGACACCGTACACGCACGCGAGCGCCTCCTTCTCTACCATTCCGTACCCGCGCTCCGCCCGCGAAAGTGACCTGGAGGCATAAGCTATGGGTTGTAATTTGCCCGCACTATTGACATACGCTGACGCATCGCATGTGAGAACTAGCTTTTTACCTGGTCAAAGAAAGTCAAACACTGTTGGAACACAGAAGGTTGCGTGCCTTATTGAAGGCGCGTTCCTGGGCATCCCCCCAAAACCAATCGCACCCCTTTCTGAGTAGCACGTGGAGAGACTCCAGCAGCGTGCTTAAGTTCTGCATAAAGTTCCCAAAGTAATTGAGTAGCCCGAGAAAGGCGCGCAGTTCTGAAACATTCCGGGGCCTGGGTGCCAGGCAAATTGCTGCTGTTCTGGACTCCGTTGGGCGGATTCCATCAGCGGCAATCCTTCTGCCCAAAAATTCAACCTCGGGTGCGAGAAACAGGCACTTGGATTTCTTGACTCGTAGGCCTACCCGATCCAACCGCTTTAGTACTTCCTCCAAATTACGGAGATGGGAGTCGGTGTCCCTGCCCGTGATAAGTATGTCGTCTTGAAATACAACCGTCCCCGGGATGGACTTGAGCAAACTCTCCATGTTGCGCTGGAATATGGCAGCTGCCGACCTGATGCCGAATGGGCATCGATTGTACATGAAAAGGCCTTGATGTGTGTTGATGGTGGTGAGTAGCTTGGATTCCTCGGTCAATTCTTGCGTCATATACGCAGATGTGAAGTAGGCATGTAGTGAAGTCAAGGTCACTCTGGACCTGCACCTTTATTTCACAGCTCTGGAATGCTGCACTTGCCTGAGACCTGCCCTTATATACCTGTCTCTTGCAAGTGCACCCACAAACAGCACCCCCCACACCGCACCTCCCCTCCCCCCCACCCCAACCTTCACCACCATCCCAAGATGTCTGCGCTTCTCTAATTCTGGCCTCTTGAGCATCCCTGATTTTAATCACAACCATTGATGGCCGTGCCTTCAGCAGCCTGGGCCCCAAGCTCGGGAACTCCCTCCCTAAACCTCTCCACTTCTCTATCTCACTTTCCTCCTTTCAGACGCTACTTAAAACCTACCTCTTTGACCGAGCATCTGCTCTAATTTCTCCTTATGTGGCTTGGTGTCAAATGTTGTTTTATAACACTCCTGTGAAGGGCGAGTGGACATTTCACTATGTTAAAGGTGCTATATAAATGCAAGTTGTTGTTGAGGCCTAAGTACAGATCCCTGGGGACCACCACTTGTCATATCCCGCCAATCAGAGAACAATCCCTTATTCCTACTCTCTGTCTCCTGCTTCCCAAATAGTTACCAACCCATGTCAAAGGTTACCCTCAAATTTCATGCACTTTCATTTTTGTTAATAATCTCTTGTGCCGCCCCCCCCCCCCCAATCATCATGGGCAGTCCCTTGTATCGAGGATGACTTGCTTCCACACCAAAAAAGGATGAGTTCACAGGTGTTTCAATGAAGGACCTAATATTCCAGGTCCTGAACTACATCCTAAGGGGTGGAAGATGCCTGTGCGTGGATTTTTTTTAACGTGTGGTGGCCGTTGCACACCAGCCACCACACGGGCTTGACAGAGCTAGGTCTTGGTCCAGTGGCAAGGATTATCAAAGATAACTGGAGACCTGCTCTGCTGCACCGACCTAGTGCGCACACATATCGCAGTGTGGGCTGGCCCGTGCTGCCCCTGGGCCCTCGCCTCTTTGTGCAGAACCTGATCAAATGACTTCTGGAAGTCCATTCAGACAACATCCATAGACACTCCATAGACACCCTCTCCATCAGTGGGCAGCACTCACGCGAGTCAGAAGGTTGTGGGTTTAAGTCCCACTCCAGGGACTTGAGCACAAAGAAATCTAGGCTGACACTCCAGTGCAGTGCTGAGGGAGTGCTGCACTGTCAGAGGTGCTGTCTTTTGGATGAGACGTTAAACCGAGGCCCCGTCTGCCCTCTCAGGTGCACGTAAAGATCCCATGGCACTATTTTGAAGAAGAGCAGGGGAGTTATCCCCGGTGTCCTGGGGCCAATATTTATCCCTCAATTAACATAATAAAAAAACAGATTATCTGGTCATTATCATAATGCTGTTTGTGGGAGCTTGCTGTGCACAAATTGGCTGTGTGTTTCTGACATGAGAAAAGTGACATCATTCCAAATGTACTTCATTGGCTGTAAAGCGCTTGGACATGTCCGGTGGTCGTGAAAGGCACTATATAAATCCAAGTCTTATTTATTATTTTTTAAACTCCAGCCTCTCTATCTCTGATGATAGAGTCCGAGAACGCCCCCACAACTGATATTAAGCGGACGTGCCTGTAATTTCCTGCTTTCTCCTTCCCTCTCTTCTTAAATAATGGGGTGTAATTTGCAATTTTCCAAATCAAAAGCACAACTCCTGAATCTAGAGAGCTTTGGACAATTACCATTAACGGATCTGCAATTTCCTCATCTATTTCTTTGAATACTCTGGAGTGGACACTAGAATCCCGTTTATTTAAAGTAATTAAAGACTGCTGCCTCCGTCAGGCACTGCACAGAAGATTTTCACTTGACTTTAAAGGTGCCAGATCATAGCACAAAAATAATCTGTTTTTACTACACTGTAAATGAATCATCGACTGCCTGCCCATCACCCCTCAAAGTGTCACACTGTCACACTTGAAAGTCACAAGTGGAAGAGTCATACCTTGTCATAGATCTAACGTCTGTGTCACATTTATAGTTCATTGTCTCAAATATCATATTGATTAATCAGCATCAATTGGGCACAATGCTCTCGCTGAAGCAGCATTGATCACACTGGCTCTGAGAGGTAATGTGGAACAGCCAGTGCTCCACAGCTCAGATACACATCGACTGCCGGAGAATTTCTGGGGATGCGTTTAAGAGTCAGGTCTTTGGCGTACAGCCAGGAGAGACATCTGGTTAAATTCATTGTCGAACTGAGCTGTCATGGGCCATCGAAAGATGCTGGATTCCCACGGCACTCATAATTACAATTAGAATTGGAACAAAAAGATCATTTCATGATCATTCCTGCGCAGACCTAATCTACACCACAGTAGATCAGATGCTTTACTCCAAAAGTGGAATTGTGTCCCATACATCGTTATAGCCATACACTTACACTATGCCTCTCCATCACCATACGTCCCCCTATTGCTCTACAACCCCTCCTATCGCTCTATAACCCCTCCTATCGCTCTATAACCTCTCCTATCGCTCCATAACCCTTCCTATTGCTCTATAACACCTCCTTTCGCTCTATAACCCCTCCGAATGCTCTATAACCCATCCTATCGCTCTATAACCAATCCTATTGCTCTATAACCCCTCCTATCGCTCGATAACCCCTCCCATCACTCTATAACCCCTCCTATTGCTCTGTGACCTCTCCTCTCACCCTGTGACCCCTCCCATCACCCTGTGACCCTTCCTATCACCTGTGACCCCTCCCATCACCCTGTGACCCCTCCCATCACACTGTGACCCCGCCTATCACCCTGTGACCTCTCCTATCACCCTGTGACCCCTCCTATCACACTGTGACCCCTCCCATCACCCCGTGACCCCTCCTATCACCCTGTGACCCCGCCTATCATCCTGTGACCCCACCATTTACTCTGTGCCTGCTCTTCAATCACTCAGACATCACGGGCAGCCCTTTCCTGCCTTATTTGGCCTGTCTCTGCCAAATGCTGTACTAGTGGACCATGGAATGGCGAGGGAGTGAGTGGTGAGGGAGGGACTATTTGCCGATTTAAAAAAAAAAGTTTTAATTATGGTTTAAAATTAAATTACCTGAGTGGGCAGGGTTTTTAACATAAATATGTATTTTTAAATGTTATTTTAATATGTTTTTAAACTCTTACACTGGTAAAAGTAGGCTATGCGACTGCTTTTACCAGGTGCAAGAGTTTGAAGGACATTCGCTGGGCAAGAGACGGGCAAATAGCCCAATCCCTGCCGTGGGAACGTCCTTCTCCCGAGATGCGACCGTTTGTCAAACCAGAAACTTGACAGATCGGAAATGCTGGTTTTCAGCACTTGCGCATTGCGCGCCGAAAACCGGCTTTTTGAATGCCGCAATTTCCGGGCCATTACTTTTAATAATGTTTTGATTTAAATTTTTAAATGTGAGGTAAAAATCCAGACAGGCCCCAGTGAGGATTGAACTCACGACCCCTGGTTTACAAGACCAGTGCTCTAACCACTGAGCTATGGAGCCACTGTTGTACAGGTTGAGCTTCAAATCCATTTCATTCATTGAATTTTAGTTAAAGCTTTTTGAGGGCGAAATTCAGGAGTGTCCCGTTTGAGGGCGGTAACCCTTCGCGAGGCGGGCCATTCTAAACCCGGCGCAGAAGTCCCACCCCGCGACCTAAATTGGGGTCTCCGCCCTGAGAGGAAGTGGAGCGCAGTGTCTGGTGCTCCACTTCCTGTCCGGGTGGACTCGGGGCGGGGGGGGGGGGAGGCTGCTGGCACGCAACTCGGAGCCTTTTCCACGTAGCGCTGACGTGTTCCACGGCCCCTCCCCTCCCGTTAAAGGGGAGGTACGCTGCGAGCTCTGCACGGCTCCTGATGGGCTGCCACTGGGCCGCTGGGGATGTGGGTTGCCAGATTCACGAGCCTCGAGGCTGCAGCTGACATCGCCCCCGGCAGCCTCGCAGGGCGCTGCCCAATTTCTGCCGCAGGGGCAAAACGGGGTCGCCGCACACGGCGATGATGCGGTGGCCTGGGGCGCTACCGGCGTGAGCACGGAGCTACTGGTCTCATGCCTCCGCTAACTCCCGTGCAATTTCGCGGGATCTGGTAGTGCCCCCTCACCCCCCTGGGCGACAAGACTTTCGCACCCTATTGGTGTCCTCCAGAGGCGCTAAGGGGGGGTGCACGACAGGGGAATTTCGATCCCTTTCTCTCTGTTTTTTGTCCACTTCTTTACAAGTGACAGCAAGAGAGACCATCCCCAGCAAGGAACCCTTCCTAGCATGAGATCAGCCCTATCACGAGACCTGCTCTCAGGATACGGGGTAGGAAATTTAGGACCGAGATGAGGAGACATTTTTCACTCACTGTGGAATTCCCTACCACTGAATATATTTAAGAGGGAGATAGATAGATTTCTAGAAACAACAGACATCAAGGGGTATGGGGAAAAAGCTGGAATATGGTGTTAAGATAGAGAATGAGCCATGATCGTATTGAATGGCGGTGCAGGCTCGAGGGACCAAATGGCCTACCCCTGCTCCTATTTTCTACGATTGTATGTTTCTGCTGTCTAGAGATCATCGCTCGCAAGAGACCCAGCACACTGCCCTTACTAAACCGTGAACAATGGTCACTTGGGCTAGATGCAGGAGGCCTGGTGGGCCCATGGACCTATACCCCAGTGCAAATGAGTACCTTCATGAGGTGAGGTTAGAAAATTAGAGGTAAGGCAAACGTGAAATGAAAATCTGCCATCACTGCCTTAAGTTTTGTCTGGCTGTAGTTTTCTGTAGATAAAGTTGATATAATTGTGGACCTGCGCAGACTGTTGCAATAATAATATAAATAAGAGAAGTTGATAGAGTTTCTTATTTAGAGTGTTTTAGTCGTGGGGCTGAGTGATGAAGAATGTGCCCATTTGTGGTCTAGATGTTGCATGAGAGTTGGATCATTTCCAGTTTGTGTAGCAATGACTGGGTTAGTTATCAGGCCTGTGGGAAGAGAGGATTCACTACAAATTATGCAGCCATCTCCACTCGAGAATGCAATTAATATTTTGGCACTGGTAATAAAATTCACAGGGTGACCCCGTGCTTATCACTGAGGAATAAAGCTTTACTTATCGTGCAAGCGCACGATTAGCAGTGAGCGCCGGGGCTAAGAGAAGAGGCTTGGTGGTCTTTTGTCGAAGGCTTGGCAGTTGGATGAGAGGCCTTGAGCCGAATGCTGAGTTAGCCAAGGAAATAAAATCCTCTTGTTCTCTGCAAAATGACTGGCCCCGATTTTAACTGTCCACACCTGGCAGAAGCCGGACCAGTGGGAGGGGGACAGGGGTGCTGTTAACATAACCGGTGTAAGTAACCCCCATTGAACACACCTCCATCCCGCCGTGTCCCCACATTAACCGGATCTTTTGAGCAGGTGGGCGGGCCACCCATAGGAATGAAGTTGAAATGTGTTTGCTTCATGGGTTCTTTGTTTAAGATTTTATAGCAACATATTGCTATTGCGAACTAGATGGTTTATTAAGAAAGGTTTAACAATCACACTACACATTACCAGTTCATCCATCAGGCTCACAACCACCTGCCTCATCGTGGGTCCCCCGAACCCAACTGGCTGGGGTTTTATTGAGTCTTGTGAACATCACGTGACTGGCTAAGCCACTCACACTGCAACAGCTCTACAACTACTTTGGTTACAGATAAAGTCGAGTGCCCCCTTATTAAAGGGACACTAGAACCCACAAATTGACAATAAATCTTTACATGAACCTTAAACGATCAACTTAAAATTTGGTTGCTGGGGGTGACGATGCGCTCCAGTCCCTCCGGCGCCCACCTCTCGCGGAAGGCCGCGAGCGTACCGGTGGACACCGCGTGCTCCATCTCCAGGGACACCCTGGTTCGGATGTACGCATGGAAGAGAGGCAGGCAGTCGGGCTGAACGACCCCCTCGACCGCCCGCTGCCTGGACCGGGTGATGGCCCCCTTGGCCGTGCCCAGGAACAGTCCTACGAGGAGGCCTTCCGACCTGCCCGCTCCCCTCCGCACAGGGTGCCCAAAGATCAGGAGTGTGGGACTGAAGTGCAACCAGAAATTGAGGAGCAGCCCCTTCAAATATTGGAAGAGGAGCTGTAACCTGACAACTCCATAAAAATGTGGAGGCGGCCTGGGAGCCCATAAATGACTTAAAATCCAATTGCACAGGACTGCTCCATGCAACACTCTCCAGGCCAAGTCCCCAATAAATAGAGGGAGGACTCCCGCGTAGAGTGCACTCCACTGGGGACTCCCTCCTCCTCCGGCAAGAAGATGCGCCATGGCGTGTCCTGATGGCAGACGAGGATGGAAAAGTGGAGAGTGTGCAAGAGCAGCCCGTACAGGAAACCCCTCCGCACAGAACTGAAAGGCACGGAGGGGATTTCCCGGAGGAGGCTCAAGTTGTGAGGCGCCGGCTTCCGAGGGACGTTTCGGGGCATGGTGCCGATGACGGCAACAGCTCTACAACTATTTTTGTAGACAACATTAATCAAGTGCCCCCTGGTTAAAGGGGGGGCACACTCCAAAAACTTTCAAACAAGTGCACCCTTGTTTTTTGTGGGGATTTTTGGTTTTTTTTGAGGGAACTAAAAACGCAAATTATACAAGTGCCCCCTGGCTAAAAGGAGGGGGGCACTAAAACCGGCAAATTAAACAAATTAAACTTTAGACACTAATGGTTCAAATTAAAATTTGGTTGCCGGAGGTGATGATGCACTCCAGTCCCTCCGGCACCCACCTCTCGTGGAAGGCCGTGAGCATACCGGTGGGCACCGCGTGCTCCATTTCCAGGGATACCCTGGCTCAGATGTAACCGCGGAAGAGAGGCAGGCATTTGGGCTGAATGACCCCCTCGACCGCCCACTGATGGCACCCTTGGCCATGCCCAGGAACAGAGCTACGAGGAGGCCTCCCGACCTGCCCGCTCCCCTCCACACAGGCTGCCCAAAGATTAGGAGTGTGGGACTGAAGTGCAACCAGAATTTGAGGTACAGCCCCCTCAAATATTGGAAGAGGGGCTGCAACCTCGCATAAAAACATGGAACACGGACTCTTCCGGGCCGTAGAAATTGCAGGCGGCCTGGGAGCCCGTGAACCGACTTAAAAACCTATTGCACGGGACTGTTCCGTGCAACACCCTCCAGGCCAAGTCCCCGATAAATAGAGGGAGGACTCCCACGTAAAGAGCATTCCATCGGGGACCCCCGCCTCCTCCGGACGTCAAGATGGTGCGCCATGGCGTGTCCAGATGGCAGACGAGGATGGCAAAGTGGAGAGTGTGCAGGAGCAACCCGTGCAGGAAACCCCTCTGTGCAGAACTGAAAGGCACGGAGGGGATTTCCTCGAGGAGGCTCAAGTTGTGAGGCGCAGGCTCCCGAGGGAGGTTTCGGGGCTTGGCGCCGATGACGGCAACAGCTCTCCAGAACTGTGAGCATACTCACAGGTGCATACATTACAATGCATGCAGAGCACCATGGGAGCAGCCTGAGGAGGTTTAAACAACGGCAGCAAAATTGTCTGAGCGCAGTGCCGACCCGAGAGGCAGCGACTCAACTGAGGCAGAAGTTGAGAAAGTGACATCGGTTCAAGGGACGGAGCTGATTGGTGAGTAGCTGGTGAGTGTTTTTTTTTAGTTTTAACTTTATTTCTGCTAAGTAAGTTCATTGTCTATTAAATAGCGCCATGTCAGGGCAGCTCAGTCCCGTGGAATGCACATCCTGTGCCACGTGGGAAGTCCTGGATGCCTCTCGCGGCCTGGACAACCATGTTTGCAGGAAGCGTCGCCAGGTACGGCAGCTCGAGAGCCGGGTTTTGGAGCTTGAGTGGCACTCGGAGTCACTTCAGTGCATCCGCGAGGCTGGGAACTTCGTGGATAGCACGTTTCTCGAGGTGGCCACCTGGCAACTTAAGTGTGTGCTGCCAGAGAGAGAATGGGTGACCTCCAGACAGGAGCGGAGGACCAGGCAGGGAATGCAGGAGTCCCCTGAGCCCATCCCGCTCTCCGATCAGTATTCTGTTCTCTGGGGAGTGCAGTCAGTGCCAAGTCCACGGCACCACGGGTGGCTCAGCTGCACGAGGGGAGGAAGAAGAGTGTAAGAGCAATAATGGTAGGGGATTCGATAGTTAGGGGAGCAGACGGGCGTTTCTGCGGCCACAGACGTGGCTCCAGGATGGTATGTTGCATCCCTGGTGCCAGGGTCAAGGATGTCACTGAGCGGCTGCAAGGCATTCTGGGGGAGAGGGTGAACAGCCAGAGGTCGTGGTCCATATCGGTACCAATGACATAGGTGGAAAGAGGGTTGAACTCCTACAGGCAGAGTTTAGGGTGCTAGGAGAGCGATTAAAAGGCAGGAGCTCAAAGGTAGTAATGTCCAGGTTACTCCCAGTGCCACATGTTCGTGAGTACAGAAATAGGAGGATAGAGCAGATAAATGTGTGGCTGGAGAGATGGTGCAGGTGGGAGGGCTTTAGATTCTATTTCTGGTCAAGGTGGGACCTGTAAAAGCTGGATGGGTTACACCTCAACAGAGCTAGGATCAATATCCTCGCGGGAGGGTTTGCTAGAGCTGTGGGGAGGGTTTAAACTAGCTTGGCGGGGGTATGGGAACCCGAGAGTAGATTCACTAGGGAGAGAAATAAAGCTGGAACTGGAAAGCAGAGCATTAGAAAGTGAATTTGGAAGGCAGAGGAAACAAAAGCTATAAAATAGACAAGGGAGTTTGGCAGTGCTAAATTGTATATACTTCAATGCAAGGAGTCTAGGGAATAAGGCAGATGAGCTGAGA
The DNA here is from genome assembly GCF_044704955.1 of Pristiophorus japonicus. NCBI lineage: Eukaryota > Metazoa > Chordata > Chondrichthyes > Pristiophoridae > Pristiophorus > Pristiophorus japonicus. The sequence goes on along the minus strand of NC_091993.1, from coordinate 41,355,062 downwards.
GCACAGATAGACACTCGGGAATACGATATTACAGCTATTACTGAGGCATGGCTGAAAGAAGGGCAGGTATGGCAGCTCAACATTCCTGGTTACAGGGTTTTCAGACAGGATAGTGAGGGGGATATGAAAGGAGGGCGGGGGTCGCAGTATTAATTAAAGAAACAATTACAGCTGTGAGGAGGGATGATATCATAGAATCATAGAAATTTACAGCACAGAAGGAGGCCATTTCGGCCCATCGTGTCCACGCCAGCCAACCAAGAGCTATCCATGCTAATCCCACTTTCCATCTCTTGGTCCATAGCCCTGTAGGTTACAGCACTTCAGGTGCACATCTAAGTATTTTTTAAATGTGGTGAGGCTTTCTGCCTCTACCATCCTTTCAGGCAGTGAGTTCCAGACCCTCACCACTCTCAGGGTGAAGACATTTCCCCTCATATCTCCTCTATACCACCCGCCCCCCCCCCCCCCCAAGTTACTTTAAATCTATGCCCCCTGATTGTTGACCTCTCTGCCAAGAGAAACAGGTCCTTCCCATCTACTCTATGCAGGTCCCTCATAATTTTATACACCTCAATCAGGTCTCCCCTCAGCCTCCTTGCTCTTCTATTCCATGCCTCGACTAATAAAGGCAAATATTTCATGTGCCTTCTTAACCACCTTATCTACCTGGCCTGCTACCTTCAGGGATCTGTGTCCTACCATTTAATGTGTATTCCCTTGCCTGGGACATGTTAGAAGGATCATCAAATGAGGCTATATGGGTTGAATTGAAGAACAAAAAAGGGGTGATCACACTGCTGGAAGTTTAGTATTGACCACCAAAGAGTCAGAGGGGAGATAGAAGAGCAAATATGTAGCCAAATTTCTGAGAAGTGCAAAACTATAGGGCAGTAATAGTAGCGGATTGTAAGGGGTGGTTTTCAGGGGGTCAGCTTTCCCTTCTGACCTTATATGAGCGGTTCCGAATCGCTCCCACACCCTTGGTTCTAGACACTGGAATTATGAAGGGACTGTGACAGACTTGGACAGACAATTGCTTTCAAGGTAGGAAGCAGGTATGGCTTTATTGTGTTTAAAAAGAAGGAAAAGGCACACCTTGAATAACACACACAGACCAATACACGCTGAAGGGTACAACACATTGAATAAAATGTCAAATTACGCCTGTGGGGAAAAGAATACAGCTTAAACTCTAAATGGGGTAAAGAGGAGACTGCAGATACATTTACACAAGTTATCCCAGCCTCCCCCATCCCAATTCCCCTAACTAACTAAGTTATAGCTCTGAGGGTTCAGGGACTATGCTCACCAATCCCTTTAGACAGTTGCCGGTGAATCACGGTTTCGGGGTTCGCTGCACTTGGCCTTCTAGGCGAGCCGCACCCCAGACGGAGGAGAGGACGTCGGACTGCGTAGTCTTCGGTTGGGGTGCGTCCGTTGATGCGCTAAGTTGCGTTTTAGATGTATGGGGTAAGTACCCACTTTCTTTGGTTAGGAATAGTTTTAGTTAGTCCCTTTTGGTAATTTCTCCCCCCTTGGGTCGTTCAGAAGTAGATTGTAGAGTGGTTGTCAATTTGGTTGCTGACAACGTTCCGTTTCGTGAGCCTCGTGCTCCGTCAGTTCCTGATGAGTTCTGGTAGTTTCCTTCACTATTCCATTTCTTCACTGTAGAGGAAGCAGGCTGCTTGTGTCTGTGTCTGTGTTCCCGTCTGTGTCCTTGTTCGAGTCTGTGTTCTGCTACTTTCCTTGTAAAACTGGGGGATAGATATATCCCCAAAAAAAGCTCCGTTATCTCCCATCAAATCTCTTGGGCTCTGTTTAAACTGTTCTGTCCATTGATTTTCAAATGTCTTCTTTGTCAGCAGTAACTCGATTAGGATGTGAGAATGTGCTATCACTGGTTTTGCATTGTTTTAGGATTGTCCACTTTCTTGACCATGATTTCCATTGTGCTTGATTGGGTAATTCAATTATCTCTTAGAGGGTGAATAGCCTGGGATCCTTAATGCACGAATTTGCTTCAGAGGTTGGCCCCACCTCCTGTATTTGGTAACTCTTTTTCGCAGCCAAAATGTTGTTGAATCTTAAAATTGATATGCTCCTTCCCATAGATGTTTAGGGGATCTCAAGCTTCTGTAATTTAGGTCCATTTTGAATTCCCTTTCCTATAGTCTTCACACTTGGGGGGGGGGGGGGCTGGGGGGTCTCCATGAATGCGTCTCCTTTTATCCCCCACAGGCTTCGTCTGCCCCTTTAAACTCATTTTAAAAGCCCAGAAAGGGATTCTTCTCCTCTGCAGGGGAAAGGTACCTGGAATCTTTGCGAGATATTGGTAAATTCTACATTCCCCCCTGTGATACCATATCACTTATGGTATCATCTTCGAGGTGAGCAAAGTTCCTGACTCCCAAGAGATAACCTTCCCTGTAAATTAGCTAAACTAATACCCAAAATGCATTACACTTATGCAACATCACCATAGATGCACACTTTTCCCTTTACAGGTACAAACTTTTTCCATTTATACCCTCCCAGCTTGGAGGGGGTTTAATCACTACAATTGCATTTCAGCACAGTTACATTTCATTTCAGCTACATTATATTCACCAGCATATAGGCAACATACAACCACATTACAGAAGGAAAAGAACATAGATTAAAATTAAACAACATCAATTGGTCTCCTGAGGTTTGTCCATCACCCGGTAATGTCTGGATCCTGCCCTTGAGAACTGCTCTCAGGCTGGCTGACACACAAGACAAACTCAAAATAATCACCTAAACATTACTGCTACATTACCCTCATTTCTAAACTAAACCTTAAAATGTAAAATGGTGCAGTCGGCTGCCTTAAACTAAAATTAGAGCTATGTACAACCGCCACCCATCTCCGGGTGGCCTGGTTAGTCCCTGTCAGGTCCATACCTTGTGCGGCCTGATAGCCGCCTGGATGCTAGGGTTTCCCCGCAGCCGATGAGCTGGAGACCCTTGTCTCTGGGACAGCTCGTTGCTACTGCTCCTGTGAGACCCTCACCGCTGGAGGCGGCTGGCTGGTGGTCTCTACTCTGAGCGGCCTCTGTACTTCTGACCTTCGGCCTTTCCTGTCGGGCTGCCCTTCTCCTCGGGTAGAATCGCTGAGGCTCAGATGCCGGTGACCACGGTATCTTTGGTGATATTGGTAAATTCTACAGGATTTCAAATAACCTGCAAATCCCCTAGGAGGACAGGCGCACCAACATCAGTGTCTTCACTCAGGCCAACATCCCCAGCATTGAAGCACTGACCACACTCGATCAGCTCCACTGGGCAGGCCACATAGTCTGCATGCCAGACACGAGATTCCCAAAGCAAGTGCTCTATTCTGAGCTCCTCCACAACAAACGAGCCAAAGGTGGACAGCGGAAACGTTACAAGGACACCCTCAAAGCCTCCCTGTTAAAGTGCAACATCCCCACTGACACCTGGGAGTCCCTGGCCCAAGACCACCCTAAGTGGAGGAAGTGCATCCGGGAGGGCGTTGAGCACCTCGAGTCTCATCACCGAGAGCATGCAGAAATCAAGCGCAGGCAGCGGAAAGAGCTTGCGGCAAACCAATCCCACCCACCCCCTCTCTCAATGACTATCTGTCCCACCTGTGACAGAGTCTGTGGCTCTCGTATTGGACTGTTCAGCCACCAAAGAACTCACTTCAGGAGTGGAAACAAATCTTCCTTGATTCCGAGGGACTATGATGATGATTAACTAGGATAGAATTAGTGTGAAAGGTACAGAGGGTGCAGAATTCCTAAAATGCATTCAGGAAAACTTTTTTAGCCAGTATGTAACATGGCCAACAAGGGAGGGAGCAGTTCTGGACTTAGTTTTCGGGAATGAATCTGGGCAGGTGGAGGGGGTATCAGTGGGAGAGCATTTTGGTGCTCGTGATAATGGGCTCAATTTTGGTCAGGAGTTGCTCCGTTTTTTTTTGAGTAACCTGCTTTATCTGGCTGCCCCTAGCCCTGGCCGAGTGGCCTCCTGGTAACTCAAAAATCCCCAGTTTCCCCAATCAATTTGCACCAGCATAACTCACTTAGTTATGTTTTTTTAAGTTCGTTTTTTTTTCTCAAAAGGGGGCGTTACCAGCCCCCTATGCCAGTTCTGCCCATTTAGGCAACTTTGGCCAGCTAATAGTTACTCCATTTCTACTTAGGCCAGCGTATGTGGCCACTTCAGAAAACCCTTGCGGAGAGTTAAAGAAATCGGCGCAGGTAGGTACATTGGAGGCCATTCGGCCTGGGCTAGGGGCGGGAAGTGGAGAGGATCTGGACCTAAACCAACCAAGCCTTACCCTTAGCAATGTTTGCAAACAAAGACGACTAACAATTCTATAAGAAATAAAAAATTGAAGTCCTACCTTCATCTTCAAACTGCAATTCACCTTTCTGCACTCGGCCCGGGAAGGCAGTAGGTGCGGGAGGCCACTCAGCCTGGGCTAGGGGCGGGACAACGCACCAGGAGGCCACTCGGCCTGGGCTAGGGGCGGGACAACGCACCAGGAGGCCACTCGGCCTGGGCTAGGGGCGGGACAACACACCGGGAGCCACTTGGCCAGGGCTAGCGGCGGGACAACACACCGGAAACCACTCGGCCTGGGCTAGGGGCGGGACAACGCACCAGGAGGCCACTCGGCCTGGGCTAGGGGCGGGACAACACACCGGGAGCCACTCGGCCTGGGCTAGGGGCGGGACAACACACCAGGAGGCCACTCGGCCTGGGCTAGGGGCGGGACAACACACCGGGAGCCACTCGGCCTGGGCTAAGGGCGGGACAACACACCGGGAGCCACTCGGCCTGGGCTAGCGGCGGGACAACACACCGGGAGCCACTCGGCCTGGGCTAGGGGCGGGACAACACACCGGGAGCCACTCGGCCTGGGCTAGCGGCGGGACAACACACCGGGAGCCACTCGGCCTGGGCTAGGGGCGGGACAACGCACCGGGAGCCACTCGGCCAGGGCTAGGGGTGGGACAATGCACCAGGAGGCCACTCGGCCTGGGCTAGGGGCGGGACAACACACCAGGAGGCCACTCGGCCTGGGCTAGGGGCGGGACAACACACCAGGAGGCCACTCGGCCAGGTCTAGGGGCGGGACAACGCACTGGGAGGCCACTCGGCCAGGGCTAGAGGCAGGCAGGAGCACTGATAGGAGGCAGAATTTATGAGATAGAGAATTTTATCTAAAGGACCCCAGCAACACAGATTCGAAGAGAGTGAATGATGTAAATTCAGCACCAATGAGATGGCAAAATCGCGGCAGCGTGAGGAAAAACAGCACAAGGCTGACGAGAGGGAGGAAGAACATTGGCACACTCTCAAACTGACAGAGAGACCTACATCAGTACGTTGACAAATTGGGACTGTTGTTAGACTCGCAGTGCTACTGCGCATGCGCGGACACCACGAATCACCACTGTGCATGTGCAAACGTCCCGACACATTTTCCAGCGCAGAACGACTGGCCGCGCTGCGCGACTGCAGTGAAGAGGCCAGACAGCGGCCAAAGTTCCAACATTTTTTTTCGGCGCATCTGGGAACGTACATACGCGGCGCAACTCCAGTAAGTGCGCCGAAGAACGGGCTCGGCCAAAATTGAGCCGCATAATTCAGTTAGATTTAGGGTAGTTATGGAAAAGGACCAAGATGGACCAGGAATAAAAGTTTTCAATTGAGTCAAAGCCAATTTTGCTAAACTGAGACGTGATTTAGCCAGATTGGACTGGAATCAGCTACTTGAAGGTAAGTCAGTGTCAGAGCAGTGGGAGGCATTCAAGGAGGAGATCCTGAGGGTTCAGAGCCTTATGTGGCCTTAAAGACAAAGGGTGGGACTAACAAATCTAGAGCCCCCTGGATGTCAAGGGACATACAGGGTGGGATAAAGAATAAAAGGGAGGCTTATGACAGATACCGAGGGCTCAATACTGCAGAAACCCGAGAGGAGTATAGAAAGCGCAGGGGTGAAATTAAAAAGGAAATTAGGAAAGCAAAGAGAGAGCATGAAAAAATATTGGCAAGTAACATCAATGAAAACCCAAAGATGTTTTATAAATACATTAAGAGCAAGAGGATAACGAAGGAAAGAGTAGGACCTAATAGAGACCATAATGAGGAGGTAACAAGGAGGGTCAATTAAGGGTAGAGCGTTTGATGTAGTGTATATGGATTTTAGCAAGGCTAAATTTAGTAAGGTTCCAGATGGCAGACTGGTCACGGGATCCAGGGCAAAGTGGCAAGTTGGATCCAAAATTGGCTCAAAGGCAGGAAGCAAAGGGTAATGGTTGATGGGTGTTTTTGTGACTGTTTTCAGTGGGGTTCCGCAGGGCTCAGTGCTAGGTCCCTTGCTTTTTGTGGTATACGTCAATGATTTAGACTTGAATATAGTGGGTATGATTAAGAAGTTTGCAGATGATACTAAAATCGGCTGTGTGGTTGATAATAAAGAAGAAAGCTGTGGACTGCAGGAAGATATCAATTAACTGGTCAGGTGGGCAGAACAGTGGCAAATGGAATTCAATCTGGAGAAGTGTGAGGTAATGCATTTGGGGAGGACTAACAAGGCAAGGGAATAAACATAAAATGATAGGATATTGAAAAATGCAGAGGAACAGAGGGACCTTGGAGTGCAGGTCCACAGATCCCTGAAGGTAGCAGGCTAGGTAGATAAGGTGGATAGTGCTATATATGCAGACTATAGATATACTCCTCTGTCCACCTTTGGCTCATTTGCCGTAGACGTGGTGGGCAGAGAAACATTACAAGAACACCCTCAAAGCCTTCCTGATAAAGTGTGACATCCCCACTGACACCTGGGAGTCCTTGGCCATAGACCGCCCAAAGTAGAGGAAGTGCATTCGGGAGGGCGCTGAGCCCCTCGAGTATCGTCGCCAAGAGCATGCAGAAATCAAGCGCAGGCAGCGGAAGGAGCATGCGGCAAACCAGTCTTGCCCACCCTTCCCTCAATGACTATCTGTCCCACCTGTGACAGAGACTGTGGTTCTTGTATTGGACTGTACAGCCCACCTAAGAACTCATGCTAAGAGTGGAAGCAAGTCTTCCTTAATTCCGAGGGACTGTCTATGATGATGATAGATATACTCTCTGTGTAGTCACTGCATAGTTGCAGAAGACGGAGACTTGTTACCTGATGTATTATCAATAAGGTTTACACTGTGTATATACTATGCTGGCACCACTAGAGGATGCAACTGGTGGAGACCGGGGTTTCCTGCCCCTGTGGCAGAGGCTGTCCACCAGAGAGCACTGAGGTGGGAGACCTGAGGGTCACCTGCATAGGTATGCAGGGCCCAGTATAAAAGGCTGCCCACCATGCTTGTGCCTCACTCTGGAGTTACGAATAAAGGACCAAGGTTGAGTACAACACATTGCCTCATGGAGTCATTCATGTGCATTACAGACATAACAACTGGCGATGAGAATATGGACTTTCACGTGATTATGGCTACCTTTGGCACACTAAAAGACTTCGCAGAGGGTGATGATTGGGATGCCTTCACGGAAAGGCTCGAGCAATATTTCGTGGCAAGCAACCTGGCAGGGGAGACGGACACATTGGCGGAGAAGCGCAAGGCTATACTGCTGACCAGTTGTGGGCCTGAGGTCTACTGCCTCGTCAGGGACTTGCTGGCACCCACGAAGGCCAAGGATAAGACATACGATGAGCTGATTGAAATAATTCGCGACCAACTAAAACCAAAGGAGAGCATCCTCACGGCCAGGCACAGATTCTGCTCTTACCACAGACCTGAGGGCCAGGAGATTGCAAAATATGCTGCCGACCTCAGGAGACTTGCGGCACTGTGTGATTTCGGCACGCACCTCAACGAAGCATTGCGAGACATCTTCATTATAGGAAGGGCCTCCTTCACAAGCTATTATCTGCTGACACCACAGTCAATCTGCAGAAGGCCATCAGCATCAGTCAGGCATTCATGACCTCGATCTACAGCACCAAGCAAATTATTCATCCTGTGGACTCAAACCCGGCAAGTACTGTACACAGAATGGTGCCTTTCACAGGCACCACTGTAGAACATGGCTCTGCCCAGGGCAGAGAGCACAGACCTCAGGGTTCTAGAACTCAGAGTCCGCCGAGGGGTGCTAATCAAGTAGCAACATGCTGGCGTTGCGGAGGAAACCATAGGGCTCACCAGTATCGGTTTGCTGAGTACAAATGCAAAGCCTGTAACACGAAGGGCCACCGCCAGCGTATGTGTAAAAGAAATACGACTCACCGTCTAGCAGAGGAGTTGGTAGATGACTTTGAATCCAGCGGGGAGTATGATGATTTAGCCAGAGAGGCAGCTCAGCCCCAAGAAGAAGTGTATGGACCACTGATTGTCCTCCAGTGAAGATGGAAGTCGAGATAAACGGCGCTCCAGTCTTCATGGAAGTGGACACAGGAGCGAGCCAGTCAGTGATGAGCCAGGATGCCTTTGAGAGGCTATGGAACGAAAAACGACCCGAGCTGGTTCCAGTACAGGAAAAGCTGCGCACCGACACCAAGGAGCTGATCCCAATCCTTGGTAGTGCGGATGTAAGTGTAATCCAGAATGGCGTGGTGCATAAGTTACCTCTGTGGATTGTTATAGGTGATGGTCCAACGCTACTCGGAAGAAGGTGGATGGGGAAGATCCAGTGGAAATGAGAAGACCTCTTCTCTCCAGCAATCGATGTCCCCCGTGCTCAGAGGCAGAGCAGAACCTCACCTTCGCTTGCGTCCTCACCTGCGTCCTCACATACCTGTACTGCTACCTCAGTACTTACCATGACAGAACCATAAATGCAATCTACCCAATCCTGGTGCACGATCGCAAAACGTAACGAATGTAAGTCACTGAACCAAGGTGTCACGATACAAACTGTAACTTCCTTTCTTTGTACTTGCACTGTGTCCGATCCTGTATGTCAATGTAATGGGCCTGCTGCATGATCTTGCTGTGGGGGATGGGGGTGGGGGGGGGAATGGATGTATGTAGCCATGGACACACACATCGATCACACCCAGAGCCACAGGAACCTCCACTGCATCATCGAACCATCCAAACTGGTAACCACTACCTAATGTTATGGCAAAAGGACTTGGGGGTTAACAGGGAGAGAGCCAAGCCAAAGCGCAGCCAAGGTGCAAGGGCTATTGGCACTTAAGTCTGGGGAGAGCTAAGCCAGAGCACATAGTGCAAAAGTAATCGGCACAAATGACTTGGGGGAGAGTGATGTTATATATGCAGACTATAGATATACTTTCTGTGTAGTCACTGTATAGTTACATAAGATGGAGGCTTGTTACTTGATGTACTGTCAATAAGGTTTACACTGTGTATATACTATGCTGGCACCACTAGAGGGTGCAACTGGTGGAGACCGGGGTTTCCTGCCCCTGTGGCTGAGGCTGTCCATCAGAGGGCACTGCGGTGGGAGACCCAAGGGTCACCTGCATAGGTGTGCAGGGCCCAGTATAAAAGGCTGCCCGCCACGCTTGTGCCTCATTCTGGAGTTACGAATAAAGGACCAAGGTCACTACAGTTTGAGTACAACACATTGCCTCATGGAGTCATTCATAAGTGCATTATAGACGTAACAGTTAGGAAGGCATACAGAATGCTTGCCTTTATTAGCCGAGGCATAGAATACAAGAGCAAGGGGTTATGCTTGAAAGGAATAAGACACTGGTTAGGCCAAAGCTAGAGTACTGCGTGCAGTTCTGGTCAGCACATTACAGGAAAGATGTGATTGCACTGGAGAGGGTTACAGAGGAGATTTATGAGGATGTTGCAGGGAGTGGAGAATCTTAGCTATGAGGACAGATTGGATAGGCTGGATTTGTTTTCCTTGGAACAGAGGAGGCTGAGGGGAGACTTCATTGAGGTGTATAAAATTATGAGGGGCCTAGATATAGTGGATAGAAAGGGCCTATTTCCCTGAGCAGAGGGGTCAACAACCAGGGGGCATAAATTTAAAGTAATTGGTAGAAGGGATTTGAGGGGAAAGTTCTTCACCCAGAGGGTGGTGAGGGTCAGGAACTCACTGCCTGAAAGGGTGGCAGAGGCAGAAACCATCACCACATTTAAAAAGTACTTGGATGTGCATTTGTAGTGCTGTAACCTGCAGGGCTACGGACCGAGAGCTGGAAAGTGGGATTAGGCTGAATAACCTCTTGTTGGCCAGCGCGGACACGATGGGCCGAATGGACTCCTTTCGTGCTGTAAATTTCTATGATTCTATGATAAAGGTAATCTGTGTGTAGAGGTATAAGACGTGGGTATGGTTCTTAACAAATACTTTGTGTCTGTCTTCACAAAAGAGAGGGGCGATGCAGACATTGCAATCAGAGTGGAGTGTGAAATATTAGATGAAATAAACATTGTGAGAGAAGAAGTATTAAAGGGTTCAGCAGCTTTGAAAGTGGACAAATGCCCAGGCCTGGATGAAATGTATCCCAGGCTGCTAAGAGAAGCAAAAGAGGAAATAGCAGAGGCTCTGACTATCATTTTCCAATCCTCTCTGGCTACAGGTGTGGTGCTAGAGGACTGGAGGACTGCTAACGTTGAACCATTGTCTAAAAAAGGAGAAAGGGATAGACCGAGTAATTACAGGCCAGTCAGTCTATGATGCTAACTGTATAAAACACTGGTTAGGCCACAGCTAGAATACTGTGGCCTACATTTCACATTACAGGAAAGATTTGATTGCACTCGAGAGGGTGCAGAGGAGATTTACGAGGATGTTGCCAGGTTTGGGGAATCTTAACTATGAGGAAATATTGGACAGGCTGGGGTTGTTTTCTTTGGAACAGAGGAGGCTGAGGGGAGACCTGATTGAGGTGTATAACATTGAGGGGCCTAGATAGGTCCTTCCTATCCACCCTATTTCCCTTAGCAGAGGGGTCAATAACCAGGGGGCATAGATTTAAAGTAATTGGGAGGAGGTTTAGAGGGGATTTGAAAGGAAATTATTTCACCCAGAGAGGGGTGGGGGTCTGGAACTCACTGCCTGAAAGGGTGGTCGAGGCAGAAACCCTCACCACATTTAAAAAACTTGGATGTGCACTGAAAGTGCTGTAACCCACAGGGCTACAGACCAAGAACTGGAAAGTGTGTTTAGGCTGGATAGATCTTTATTGGCTGGCACAGATACGATGGGCCGAAATGGCCTCCTTCCGTGCTATAAATTTCTATGATTCTATGATTACAGAAGTGGAATCCCAGTTTAAATATGCAGATCGGGTCTGATGATGTAATTGAGATTTGCAACATCTGTTAGCCCCGGAGAGGGGCGGCAAAAGCATGGCGAAGGACTTACCAGCGGCGGGGACAGGTTCCTGGCCTCCGGAGAAATGTAGTTGGGTGGTGGGGACACCGCGCTCTACCCCGTCACCCACGCGGTGACGTCATCGAGGCTGTGAAATTAGGTATGTACGGTGGCCTTAAGGGCAGGCGTTTGTACCGGCTGGGAAAGCTGTCGGTACATCGGGGATCCCGGGGCGGGAGCGTCCTGCGAGCAAGGTAAGCTGTAACCGTTAATTTTTTCAGCATTCATGTATGACTGGCACCAGTGGGGAAGGTGTGGGTGTGAATCAGTGACATTTTCGCAACATTTTTTTCTTCAGTTTTTTCAACTCTCGTACCGGCAGCCTCCCACCGGGAAATTCGGTCGGCCTCCTGAGCTCCTGTCTGTTAGCACCCAAGGGTGAGTGTGCAATGCCACTCTCTCATCTTTGGGCGGTAAAACTGAATTTGGCAGTTTGAGGTGGTGATTGCCGCCTGGCGGTAAAATCACCCTTCAGGAGGTGTCACCGCCTCAGAAACAACAGTACCGAATTTCGACCCCTATATTCTAGTCTCCACTCGCCGGCACTGTCTGGCGTGAGAATCGAACCCTTCACCTCTGGCTCAGGGCTCTGAATGCTGCCACTGAACCAAAGGTTTTAAAGGACCATACGGAAAATGAGAGACAGGAAAAGACCAGCTGGTCGATGGAGGCTGTCATTTACAGCTGTAAAGAGAGAGTTAATCAGATTGTCCTGAAGTCTATGGATGTTATACTGCTATTGATTATTGCAGTAATGTTTGCCTTTAGTCTCTGTTTGCTAAGCAGGGAAGAATGAGCCAATGTTAAAGCCATAACCTCCCAACTGTTGAACCAAGGCTGAGCCTACAGCGATGGTCAGCTTCAGGATGAAGTAAACACTCGCACGATGAAGGAACTTCTTTCTATAAAGACGGGCCATGAGATCAGCCACAGAAAATAGGAGCAGTAGTAGGCCATTCGGCCCTTCGAGCCTGTACCGCCATTCAATATGATCATGGCTGATCCTCTATCTCAACACCATATTCCCGCTTTTTCCCCATACTCTTTGATGTCTTTCCTTTCTAGAAATCTATCTCTCTCCCTCTTAAATACAGTCAGTGACTTGGCCTCCAGCCTTCTGTGGTAGAGAATTCCACAGGTTCACCACCCTCTGAGTGAAGAAATTTCTCCTCATCTCGGTCCTAAATTTCCTACCCTGTATCCTGAGACTGTGACCCCTTGTCCTAGACTTCCCGACCAGGGGAAACAGCCTCCCCGCATCCAGTCTGTCCAACCCAGTCAGAATTTTATACATTTCAATGAGATCCTTACTCATTCTTCTAAACCCTAGTGAATACAGGCCTAGTTGACCCAATCTCTCCTCATATGACAGTCCTGCCATCCCAGGAATCAGTCTGGCGAACCTTCGCTGCACTCCCTCTATAGCAAGTATATCCTTTCTTAGGTAAGGAGACCAAAACTGCACACAATACTCCAGGTGCGGTCTCACCAAAGCCCTGTATAACTAGTAAGACATCCTTGATCCTGTACTCAAATCCTCTTGCAATGAAGGCCAACATACCATTTGCCTTCCTAACTGCTTGCTGCACCTGCATGTTTGTTTTCAATGACTGGTGTACAAGGACACCCAGGTCCCTCTGTGCATTGACACTTCCCAAGCCATCACCATTTAAATAATACTTTGTCCTTATGTTTTTCTTACCAAAGTGGATAACTTCACATTTATCCATGTTATACTGCATCTGCCATGTATGTGTTTGCCCGCTCACTCAACCTATCTAAATCACCTTGCAGCGTCTTTGCATCCTCCTCACAACTCACAATCCCACCTAGTTTTGTGTCATCAGCAAACTTGGAAATATTACATTTGGTTCCCTCATTCAAATCATTTATATATATTGTGAATAGCTGGGGCCCAAGCACTGATCCCTGTAGTACCCACTAGTCACTGCCCTCCACCCTGAATAAGACCTTTTTATTCCTACCCTCTGTTTCCTGTTAGTTAACCAATTTTCAATCCATGCCAATACATTATCCCCGATCCTAAGTGCTTTAATTTTGCACACTAACCTCTTCTGTGGGACTTTTTCAAAGGCCTTCTGAAAATCCAAATACACTACATCCACTTGTTCTCCCTTATCAATTCTATCAGTTACATCCTCAAAAAACTCCAGTAGGTTTGTCAAACATGGTTTTCCTTTCATAAATCCATGTTGACTTTGTCTAATCCCTTTGATATTATCCAAGTGTCCCGTTATCACATCCTTTATAATAGACTCTAGCATTTTCCCTACTACTGATGTTAGGGTAACCGGTCTGTAGTTCCCCGTTTTCTCTCTCCCTCCTTTTTTAAATAGTGGGGTTACATTTGTCATCCTCCAGTCTGCAGGAACTGTTCCATAATCTATAGAATTTTGGAAGCTTCTCATTGAATGGCGGAACAGACTCGTGGGGCTAAGTGGCCTCCTCCTGTTCCGGTGTTGCTATGTTCTATTGCATAGCACTTCCTAACTTTCAGGGAATTGTATTCACCAATAATAGGGCAGGGACAATCAAAGTCATGCAAATGGAAAGCAAACATCCTGGCCTAGGAAAGCATGCTGGGGGCACAGGAAACCATCCCCATGCCTGAATGGAAAGGCCCAAGGCGCACGCAAGATATTGGATCGCAGGCCAAGTGCCAGTGGCATTCTGAGCAACCAAATAGAAAGATTTGCATTGATATAGTGCTTTTCACGTCCCAAAATGCTTTTGCAACCAGTTAAGTACTTTTTGAAGTTTAATGTAGGAAATGTGGCAACCAATTTGCACACAGCACGATCCCAGGACAGCAAGTTGATAATGACCAGATAAATAGTGGCCAGAACGCCAGGGAGAACTCCCCTGCTCTTCTTCGAAATACAGCCGTAGTGCCATGGGATCTTTTACGTCCACCTGAGGGAGCAGATAGGGCCTCAAATTTAATGTCTCATCTGAAAGATGGCACCTCCAACAGTGCAGCACTCCGGCAGTACAACCCTGGAACATCAGCCTAGATTTCTGTGCACAAGTCTCTGGAGTGGCAATTGAACCCACAACCTTCTGACTTAGGGGTGAGAGTGCTGCCCACTGAGACACGGCTGACAATATTGCAGAGGCATTAGGCTTGAATAATCAAATTCCCTAATGCCTGTTTCAGGTGTGGGCCCTACCTTCCTATTTTTTTGCCTGCACAAATATAGTGAAAAAAATTATAGTGTGGTCGAATTTCTAGCCCCATCTTTGTAACTGGGATTTCTGTCAAATGAGGACATTTATCTGTTATTGAATCAATCACACAATCAAAGTCATGCTCATAATTAAATGTTTCACATTATGAAACAGCAATTATATGTAACAAGAGCAAAATTATTGATAAGATAACAAAGTAAGGTAGTTATACTGATATCATTAGCCCAATGGAAAAAGAGCTTGTTAAGTGAGGAAACTAGTTTATGAACATAAGTTATTGATAAGGAACAAGTTCAATTAAATTCTCCTTACATGGAGTTGCAGCTTTAACTTTTTTGTATAATCATGTAAAGCAGAAACTGCAAATTGTCACATGTGATAGAAATGTATGAAAAGAGGCTGACTGTAATGATTATTTGGATTGGTAAAGGCCTAAGATATTGAGCCGAAGATATTTGAGTCCCCAACCCAGCCATGACCTGGTGCGGTTGTAAGCGCCATCTCTTAAGTATATGTTAAGTTTTTTTTATTCACGTTGCTGGTAAGGCCAACATTTATCGTCCTTAAGAAGGACTGGAAGTGTTTGATGGGACAGTGTTGAGGGAGAATTATTCTGTATCTGACGCCTGCTGGACCAGCCCTGGGAGTATTTAATGGAAAGTGTAGAGGGAGCTTTGCTTTGTATCCTAGCCGTGCTGTACCATCCAAGGGAGTGTTTGATGGGATAGTGTAGCAGAAGCTTTACTCTGTATCTAGCACATGCTGCACCTGGCCTGGGAGTGTTTAATGGACATTGCAGAGGGAGCTATACTCTGCATCTCACCTGCGCTATACCTGCCCTGGGCATCTTTGATGGGACAGTGTAGAGGGAGCTCTACACTGTATCTAACCCATGCTGTACCTGCCCTGGAAGAGTTTGATGCGACATTGCAGATGGAGCTTTACTCACGATCTAACCTGTGCTGTACCTTCCCTGGGACTGTTTGATGGGACGGTGGAGAGGGAGCTCTACACTGTATCTAACCCGTGCTGTACCTGCCCTGGGACTGTTTGATGGGACGGTGGAGAGGGAGCTTTACTCACGATCTAATCTGTGCTGTACCTTCCCTGGGGCTGTTTGATGGGACGGTGGAGAGGGAGCTCTACACTGTATCTAACCCGTGCTGTACCTTCCCTGGGACTGTTTGATGGGACGGTGGAGAGGGAGCTTTACTCACGATCTAACCCGTGCTGTACCTTCCCTGGGACTGTTTGATGGGACGGTGGAGAGGGAGCTTAACCGGTGCTGCACCAACATTCTAAAGGGGCAAAGTGTGTTAAAAAGACAAGCCTGAAGGCTCTGTGCCTCAATGCGAGGAGTATTCGGAATAAGGTGGATGAATTAACTGCGCAGATAGCAGTTAACGGATATGATGTGATTGGCATCACGGAGATATGGCTCCAGGGGGACCAAGGCTGGGAACTCAACATCCAAGGGTATTCAGCATTTAGGAAGGATAGGCAGAAAGGAAAAGGAGGTGGGGTGGCGTTGCTGGTTAAAGAGGAAATCAATGCAATTGTAAGGAAGGACATTAGCCTGGATGATGTGGAATCGGTGTGGGTTGAGCTGCGGAATACCAAAGGGCAGAAAACGCTAGTGGGAGTTGTGTAGAGGCCACCAAATAGTAGTAGTAAGGTTGGGGACAGCATCAAACAAGAAATAAGGGAGATGTGCAATAAAGGTACAGCAGTAATCATGGGCGACTTTAATCTACATATTGATTGGACTAACAGAACTGATAGCAATGCGATGGAGGAGGATTTCCTGGAGTGTATTAGGGATGGTTTTCTAGACCAATATGTCGAGGAACCAACCAGAGAGCTGGCTATCCTAGACTGGGTGATGTGCAATGAGAAGGGACTAATTAGCAATCTTGTTGTGCGAGGCCCCTTGGGGAAGAGTAACCATAATATGGTAGAATTCCTTATTAAGATGGAGAGTGACAAAGTTAATTTGGAAACGAGGGTCCTGAACTTAAGGAAAGGTATTTTCGACAGTATGAGGTGTGAATTGGCTAGAATAGACCGGCAAAGGATACTTAAAGGGTTGATGGTGGATAAGCAATGGCAAACATTTAAAGATCACATGGATGAACTTCAGCAATTGTACATCCCTGTCTGGAATAAAAATAAAACGGGGAAGGTGGCTCAACCATGGCTAACAAGGGAAATTAAGGATAGTGTTAAAGCCAAGGAAGATGCATATAAATTGGCTAAAAAAAGCAACAAACCTGAGGACTGGGAGAAATTTAGAATTCAGCAGAGGAGCATAAGGGTTTAATTAAGAGGGGGAAAATAGAGTACGAGAGGAAGCTAGCAGAGAACATAAAAACTGACTGCAAATGCTTCTATAAATATGTGAAGAGAAAAAGATTAGTGAAGACAAACATAGGTCCCTTGCTGTCAGATTCAGGTGAATTTATAACGGGGAACAAAGAAATGGCAGACCATGACGGAAGACACAAATAAACTTCCGAATGTACGAGGGGACAGTTGGTCTAGTGAGAATGAGGAACTAAAGGATATCCTTATTAGGCGGAAAATTGTGTTAGGGAAATTGATGGGATTGAAGGCCGATAAATCCCCGGGGCCTGATAGTCTGCATCCCAGAGTACTTAAGGAAGTGGCCCCAAAAATAGTGGATGCATTGGTGATCATTTTCCAACAGTCTATCGACTCTGGATCAGTTCCTATGGACTGGAGGGTAGCTAATGTAACACCACTTTTTAAAAAAGGAGGGAGAGAGAAAATGGGTAATTATAGACCAGTTAGCCTGACATCAGTAGTGGGGAAAATGTTGGAATCAATCATTAAAGATGAAATAGCAGAGCATTTGGAAAGCAGTGACAGGATCGGACCAAGTCAGCATGGATTTATGAAAGGGAAATCATGCCTAACGAAACTTCTGGAATTTTTTGAGGATGTAACTAGTAGAGTGGACAAGGGAGAACCAGTGGATGTGGTGTATTTGGACTTTCAAAAGGCTTTTGACAAGGTCCCGCACAAGAGATTGGTGTGCAAAATCAAAGCGCATGGTATTGGGGGTATTGTACTGATGTGGATAGAGAAATGGATGGCAGACAGGAAGCAGAGAGTTGGGATAAACGGGTCCTTTTCAGAATGGCAGGCAGTGACTAGTGGAGTGCCGCAGGGCTCAGTGCTGGGACCCCAGCTCTTTTCAATATACATTAACGATTTAGATGAAGGAATTGAGTTTAATATCTCCAAGTTTGCGGATGACACTAAACTGGGTGGTGGTGTGAGCTGTGAGGAGGACATTAAGAGGCTGCAGGGTGACTTGGATAGGTTAGGTGAGTGGGCAAATGCATGGCCGATGCAGTATAATGTGGATAAATGTGCGGTTATCCATTTTGGGGGCAAAAACATGAAGGCAGAATATTATCTGAATGGCGGCAGATTAGGAAAAGGGGAGGTGCAACGAGACCTGGGTGTCATGGTTCATCAGTCATTGAAAGTGGCCATGCAGGTACAGCAGGCGGTGAAGAAGGCAAATGGTATGTTGGCCTTCATAGTTTGTGGATTTGAGTATAGGAGCAAGGAGGTCTTACTGCAGTCGTACAGGGCCTTAGTGAGGCCAAAGCTGGAATATTGTGTTCAGTTTTGGTCTCCTAATCTGAGGAAGGACATTCTTGCTATTGAGGGAGTGCAGCGAAGGTTCACCAGACTGATTTCAGGGATGGCTGAACTGTCATATGAGGAGAGACTGGATTAACTGGGCCTTTATTCACTGTAGTTTAGAAGAATGAGATGGGATCTCATAGAAATGTATAAGATTCTGACGGGACTGGACAGGTTAGATGTGGGAAGAATGTTCCCGATGTTGGGGAAGTCCAGAGTCTTAGGATAAGGGGTTGGCCATTTAGGACTGAGATGAGGAGAAACTTCTTCACTCAGAGAGTTGTTAACCTGTGGAATTCCCTGTCGCAGAGAGTTGTTGATGCCAGTTCATTGGATATATTTAAGAGGGAGTTAGTTATGGCCCTTATGGCTAAGGGGATCAAGGGGTATGGAGAAAAAGCAGGAAAGGGGTACTGAAGTAATGATCAGCCATGATCTTGTTGAATGGCGGTGCAGGCTCGAAGGGCCGAATGGCCTACTCCTGCACCTATTTTCTATATTTCTATGTTTCTATGTTTCTATGTTTCTAGTGAGAAGGGGGGAACTGAGGGAAATCCTTATTAGTCAGGAAATGATATTAGGGAAATTGAAGGGACTAAAGGCCGATAAATCCCCTGGGTCTCCATAGTCTGCATCCCAGAGTACTTAAGGAAGTGGCCCTAGAAATAGTGGATGCATTGCTGGTCATTTTCCAACATCCCATAGATTCTGGATCAGTTCCTATGGATTGGAGGGTAGCGAATGTAACACCACTTTTTAAAAAAGGAGGGAGAGAGAAAACGGGGAATTATAGATCGGTTAGCCTGACATCGGTGGTGGGGAAAATGCCGGAGTCAATTATTAAAGATGTAATAGCAGCGCATTTGGAAAGTAATGACAGGATCAGTCCAAGTCAGCATGGATTTATGAAAGGGAAATCATGCTTGACAAATCTTCTAGAATTTTTCTGAGGATGTAACTAGTAGAGTGGATAAGGGAGAACCAGTGGATGTGGTGTATTTGGACTTTCAAAAGGCTTTTGACAAGGTCCCACACGAGATTGGTGTGCAAAATTAAGGCACATGGTATTGGGGGTAATGTATTGACGTGGATAGAGAACTGGTTGGCAGACAGGAAGCAAAGAGTGGAAATAAACGGGTCCTTTTCAGAATGGCAGGCAGTGACTAGTGGGGTACCGCAAGATTCAGTGCTGGGACCCCAGCTATTTATAATATATATTAATGATTTAGATGAAGGAATTGAGTGTAATATCTCCAAGTTTGCAGATGACACTAAGCTGGGTGGCAGTGTGAGCTGTGAGGAGGATGCTAGGAGGCTGCAGGAGGACTTGGACAGGTTAGGTGAGTGGGCAAATGCATGGCAAATGCAGTATAATGTGGATAAGTGTGAGTTTATCCACTTTGATGGCAAAAACAAGGAGGCAGATTATTATCTGAATGGTGACAGATCATTAAAAAGGGAGGTGCAACAAGACCTATGTGTCATGGTACATCAGTCATTGAAAGTAGACATGCAGGTACAGCAAGCAGTAAAGAAGGCAAATGGCATGTTGGCCTTCATAGCAAGGGAATTTGAGTATAGGAGCAGGGAGGTCTTACTGCAGTTGTACAGGGCCATGGTGAGACCACACCTGGAGTATTGTGTGCAGTTTTGGTTTCCTAATCTGAGGAAGGACATTCTTGCTATTGAGGGAGTGCAGCGAAGGATCACCAGATGATTCCCCAGATGGCAGGACTGACATATGAAGAAAGACTGGATCGACTAAGCTTATATTCATTGGAATTTAGAAGATTGAGAGGAGATCTCATTGAAACATATAAAATTCTGACGGGATTGGACAAGTTAGATGCAGGAAGAATGTTCCCGATGTTGGGGATGTCCAGAACCAGGGGTCTCAGTCTAAGGATAAGGGGTAAGCCTTTTCGGACCGAGATGAGGAGAAACTTCCTCATTCAGAGAATTGTGAACCTGTGGAATTCTCTACCACAGAAAGTTGTTGAGGCTAGTTTATTAGATATATTCAAAAGGGAGTTAGATGTGGCCCTTACGGCTAAAGGGATCAAGGGGTATGGAGAGAAAGCAGGAATGGGGTACTGAAGTTGCATGATCAGTCATGATCATATTAAAAGGTTGTGCAGGTTCGAAGGGCCGAATGGCCTACTCCTGCACCTATTTTCTTTGTTTGTATGTCTATGTTTCTATATACTGTCAGATCAAAATTTCCCAGGGCAGGTACAGCACGAGTTTGATACGGAGTAAAGCTCCCCTCTACACTGTCCCATCAAACCCTCAAAGGGCAGGTACAGTACGCGTTAGGTACAGAGTAAAGCTCCCTCTATATTGTCTCTACAAACATTCCCTAGGCAGGTACAGCCATGTTAGATACAGAGTAAAGCTCTCACTACACAGTCCCATCAAAGCTTCCCAGGGCAGGTACAGTACACGTTAGATACAGAGTAAAGCTCCCTCTATATTGTCCCATCAAACACTCACATGTCAGGTACAGCATATGTAAGACATAGAGTAAAGCACCACCGACAGTGTCCCACCAATCACACGCAGGGCAAGCACAGCACGGGTTAGATTCAGAGGAAAGCTCCCTCTACACTGACCCATCCAACCCTCTCAGGGCAGGTACAGCCCGTGTTAGATACAGAGAAAAGATCCCGCTACACTGTCCCATCAAATCCACCCAGGGTAGGTACAGTACACGAGAGATACAGAGTGAAGCTCTCTCGACGCTGTCACATCAAACCCTCCCATGCAGGTACACCACAGGTTAGATACAGAGGGAAGCTCTCTCTGCACTGTCCCATCAAACACTCCCTGGACACTTACAGCACGGGGTTAGATACAGAGTAAAGCTCCCTCAACACTGTCCCATCAACACTCCCAGGGCAGGTACAGGAAGGGTTAGATACAGGGTAAAGCTCGCTCAACACTATCCCAGCGAACTCTCCAAGGGCAGGGAGAGCACGGGGTTAGATACAGAGTAAAGCTCCTTTTAGACTGTCCCATCAAACACTCCCAGGGCAGGTAGAGCATGCGTTAAATACGGAGTAAAGATTCCTCTAAACATTCCCATCAAACACTCCGAGGGCAGGTACACCACAGGGCTAGATATAGAGGAAAGCTCCCTTTACATTGTCCCATCAAACTAACAGGGCATATACAGCACAAATTAGATACAGCGTAAAGCTACCGCTACACAGTCCCATCAAACTCTCCCAGGGCAGGTGCATGTTGCGTATGCAATAACTCAATAGGCTTAGTATTGTGAACTCAATCAGGTGTGACCTGACTCTAATATATTAGCTTTTGAATAAACGATTAAACATGGAGACTTTCTTTATATACAAGGGCTGCACGTGTGTGTCTGTGGTCCAATGTCCTTTGACGGTCGGTCCCCCTGGTGGCAGATAAACCGGGGCAAACATACGTCACAGTGCAGCACGTGTTAAAAACAGAGTAAAGCTCCCGCTATGCAGTCGCATCAAACTCTCCCAGGGCAGTTGCATGATGTGTATGTAATAACTCAATAGGCTTAGTACTGTGAACTCAATCAGGTGTGTCCTGACCCTACTTTTTTAGCTTCCCAGGTGTGTTTTAAGACAAACAAATAAATTTGACACCGAGCTACATAAAAAGAAATTACGGCAGGTGATCAAATGCTTGGTCAAGGAGGTGGGTTTTAAGGAGTGTCTTAAAGGAGGAAAGAGAGGTAGGGAGGCTTAGGCAGGGAGTTCCAGAGCTTTGGGGTCTAGGTAGCTGAAGGCACGGCCACCAATGGTTGAGCGATTATAATCAGGGATGCTCAAGAGGGCAGAATTTGAGGAACGCAGATATCCCGGGTGTGGAGGGGGGCGGTTTTGTGAGGTTGGAGGAGATTACAGAGATAGGGAGGGGGCGAGGCCATGGAGGGCTTTATAAACAAGGATGAAAATTTTGAAATGGAGGCATTGTTTATCCGGGAGCCAATGTCGGTCGGTGAGCACAGGAGCACGTTACAGGAGCTACAACAATACAAGTGACTGCTCACTGCAGAGGGCCCAAGGCCAGAAACCCAGCAGCAAATTGAGCACAGCTCAGTACTGTTGAAAGCCCTTGTGATTCAGCAAGGTCCAAGGACAATTGCAGCATTTTCAAGTGACATTCAGCAGGTGCGGGGTTACAGAAAGCACCTCCACCAGACCCCGAGGAAGCACTCAGCTGCATTCTGGAGATCTTATGTTTGATGCTCTGCACCGACCACCACATCTGTGAAGATAACTCTCCCACACGTGGAGTGCAACGCCCGACAAGCTGAGCCCCAGTCGATGCAAGCTCCCACCCCAGCTCAGGGTTTTACCCGGCTCCTTGGGCCATGACACTGAGGTAATGCTGGTTGCTGTCTCACAGGGAGGGAGGAAGTGTCATCACTGGTCACTCTCCTAAACCATCTTCTCATAGACAGTCCCTCGTATCGAGGATGACTTGCTTCCACGGCAAAAAGGGATGAGTTCACAGGTGTTTCAATGAAGGACCTGATATTCCAGGTCCAGAACGACATGTTGAAGGGTGGAAGATGCCTGTGCGTGGATTTTTTTAATGTGTGGTGGCCGTTGCACACCAGCCACCACACGGGCTTGACAGAGCTAGGTCTTGGTCCAGTGGCAAACGTTTAGCCAAGACGACTGGAAACCAAGCTCTGTTGCACTAAACCAGCCACCGAATGGGTCCAGAGCTCCAGAAGAATGGACAGGAGTTCGGGAGCATGTGTGGACCAGATTGGGAACCTGTGGTAATGGTGGGGGCGGGTGGAGGGGGGGGTGGGAGGGAGTTTAAACACGAGAAGGGAAAAAACTTCAACATTGGGCAAAATAGTTCAGTGGGAGGAACGTTGAAGGCAAGGGCTGACCAGCCCGACCACAATTGTTCACTGACTCACTCACTGCCTGATCCTCTCCACATCCTCGATGGTGTCGGGTAAAGTTAATCGCTTTGTTTCAGGCAAGAGCAGCACCAGGCCGCCAGAAATCAAACCCGTCATCCCTGCTCTGAAATCCCGGTTTCTTCTTCCCGCGGGCGTTCGACTAAAAATAGGACAAAAGATGCACACTTACCTTTTGGTCGAACGCTCGCCTGAGATCCCAGACTCAAGGCCGCCTCTTCTTGCGCAATGGAGCGCGTTCACGTTGGGATGTCCGTAGGAGTCACATGGGCCTGGACACCCAATCACGGTAAGTATTTTCTCATTCATAGTAATAGGTGTTTCGTAAGTCTGAAACTCCTATTGCTATGAATGAGAAATACCCACAAACACCCAAACACTACATAAAACATTAAAAAAAACACTTCGCATAAATATATTATAGAAATTAAAGTTGATAGAAATGTTTTTTAAAAAAGTTTTAATTATGGTTTAAAATAAAATTACCTGAGTGGGCCGGGTTTTTTTTAACATAAATATGCATTTTAAAATTTTATTTTTAAATGTTTTTCATATGTTTTAAAACTCTTACGCTGGTAAGAGTAGGCTATGCGACTGCTTTTACCAGGCGCAAGAGTTTGAAGGACATTCGCTGGGCAAGAGACGGGCAAATAGCCCAATCCCTGCCATGAGAATGTCCTTCTCCCCGAGACGCGACCGTCTGTCAAACCAGAAACTTGACAGATCGGAAAAGCATTGCGCTCCGAAACCAGTTTTTCCGATGCCTTTCTGGGTCCATACACACTCCGTACAGACCCGGGGAGGCCGGGATTTCTGGGCCATTGTTTGCAGAAAGACAGTAGTTTGGATTCTGAACAATCCTGAATTGTATTGTCCCTGAGGGGTTGTCCCAAGTCTGAGATCTCCCTTCAGTGTGACCCCCCTCGACCACTCCCCTCGCTGTCTGATTCCCCCCTCGTCGGTGTCTGATTCCCCCCCCCGCGGTGTCTGATTTCCCCCCCCACCCCCGGGTGTCTGATTTCCCCTCCACCCCCTACCTTGGTGTCTGATTTCCCCCCCCCCCCACCGTCCTCAGTGTCTGATTCCCCCCCACTCGGTGTCTGATTCCCCCCACCCCCCAGTGTCTGATTCCCCCTCCCCCCTGGTGCCTGATTTCCCGCCCCCCCCTCCCCCCATTGTCTGATTCCCCCCTCGGTGTGATTCCCCCCTCGGTCTGATCTCCCCTCGGTCTGATCTCCCCACTTGAATGGAGGGATGTGACTGGTCCTTTTCTTGAGACTAGGAATTATTCGAGACAGTGATGCAATAAGTGTTTTAGTGAGTGTGAAATCTGAGCTCGTTTGCCCATTGTGGACTTATTGGGACTTTTGAGAATTGCAATCGTTATAGTTGTGCATCTTATGTCAGCAAGTGATAAAAGCCCAACATTAAACTCGCTAAGTGCATTGCACGAAATACAAGATCCTCACCTAAAACCACAATGGACGTTCCCATCCAGATATCTGCCAGCCTGTACACGATGAATGGGGCAGCAATCCCTCCGATGTCACACAGCAACACCAAGATTCCTGTATATAGGAAAATGCACCTTTACCTCCTCAGAAAGCAACTTCTCCATTTCACGAGCACAAAATACTTCCAGCAATTCAGGTTTCATCTTTATGTTACAGTTCAAGACAATGGGTGACTTAGACCAGATGCTATGTGTAATCGATAACTGAATTAGAAAGAAAGACTTGCATTTATATAGCGCCTTTCATGGCCACCGGATGTCTCAAAGCGCTTTACAGCCAATGAGGTACTTTTGGAGTGTAGTCACTGTTGTAAGGTGGGAAACGCAGCAGCCAATTTGTGCACAACAAGCTCCCACAAACCGTAATGTGATAATGATCAGATAATCTGTTTTTTTGTTATGTTGATTGAGGGATAAATATTGGCCAGGACACCAGGGATAATTCCCTTGCTCTTCTTCGAAATAGTGCTGTGGGATCTCTTATGACCACCTGAAAGAGCAGAGGGGCCATGGTTTAATGTCTCATCTGAAAGATGGCAGTGCAGCACTCCCTCAGCACTGCACCAGAGTGTCAGCCGAGATTTTTGTGCTCAAATTCCTGGAGTGGGATTTGAACCCACAACGTTCTGACCCAGAGGCAAGAGTGCTACCCACTGAGCCACAGCTGATACTAGAACGATAATTTAATTAAAAGATTCATTAAAAGACTGCTGGTTCCATGTAGAGAATCATTTCTATTCAGCACGCACCTTATAAATGTTGGGTATAATTCAGCATTTACAAATACCACCATTTCGAAGCTTATAGTGATTCCTAGTTTGCCCATAAAGGCTACGGCTGTTGCAAGCCAACTGAGATCTGAATCGGAAAAATAAATACAAGTACAATTAGCAATATTCACTTTTCAATTACCTGTCTGAAATGACCCTGATGCAAAGAAGGTCAATGCGGTGGTCACCTTCATGGACAGACAAAGCAGTGCGGGTCTTGGGGCGTGTTTGAAGGTCGTCCCTCAACTTGTCACACAGTCGTCCGATTGCCTCTTTGCTGAAGCGCAGCCTCCTCACACATAACTCCTCCGACATCATTTCAAGCGATAGCCTCTCCCTGAACACTGTCTGTGGGGGGTAGTTATTCCTTCTGATGTGGAGGCGTTGATGGTTCAGAAATCTTCATAGTTGTTCCCTGTGACGTGTATTTCTCTGATCCAGAATGTCACACGTCTGCATGGTAAGTATATCATACGCAGACATGTTTCTCCCTCACAGATAGATGCTGTACACATAGGAAGAAAGAAGGAAATACTTGTAGAACTCACTTTTAAAGTCGGTAGGGCCTAACACACACTAACCTCCTCCCTCCCTCCCTCCCTCGGGTCCTCTCGCCTGTCATGTATGTTACATTATTATAGATAACTGTATCCTAACATGCTATACATGACTGTAATACCTTACCACCAGGGGTGCACTTGCAAGAGACAGGTATATAAGGACAGGTCTCAGGCAAGTGCAGCATTCCAGAGCTGTGAAATAAAGGTGCAGGTCCAGAGTGACCTTGACTTCACTACATGCCTCATGTGAATCTGTACTGAGGGGACAGGACTTTACAGTGGCGTCGAGTTAAGGGATTACAGCATCCACAGAATGGCGAACAACGGATCAGATGAAAAGTACAATGCGGGAGACAATTGGGAGGACTTTATAGAAAGGCTCCAGCAAAGCTTTGTAACCAAAGACTGGTTAGGCGATGATAAGGCAGACAAGAGAAGAGCCCATCTCTTGACCAGCAGTGGCTCGAAACCATACGCTTTAATGAAGGATCTGTTGGCACTCGAGAAACCAGCAAGCAAGTCGTTTGAAGAATTGAGCACACTGGTAAGAGACCACCTGAAGCCAGCGAGTAGCCTACACATGGCCAGACACAGGTTCTACAACTACAGACACTGTGTGGGCCAGAGCATACCCGACTTCGTGGCGGAACTTCGGAGGTTGGCTAGTTTATGTGAGTTCTCCGATGAACTGAGGAGAGCAATGCTGAGAGACTTTTTAATTGAAGGATTAGGCCACGCAGGCATATTCCGAAAGCTCATAGAGACCAAGAACCTGACCTTAGAGGCAGCAGCACTGGTTGCACAGACATTCTTAGTATGGGAAGAAGAAACGAGGTTGATTTACAATGCAGGTATGACAACTAACGAAATATCGAAACAAGAAGTTCACAGCACTAAACAAGCTGCTACCCCCCAAACACAGACAAAACCTGGAGAACAGGCTCTTGACAGCAGGCAGAAGCCATCAAGGACCATAGGAACGGCCGATCACACCTCGTCAACCCACAATGCGAGCAGTCAACTATAAACTGAGAGAAGCTCAAGAGAGATCAGCCAGATGCAGCTCATTCTTTGGGAACACTTTGAACAATGGAACAGGTCTGTGCTGGAGGTGTGGGGGTGGGCACTCATCACGGGGATGTCGATTTCAGCAGACTGTTTGCAGAAATTGTGAAAATACAGGGCATTTGGCCCGCATGTGCAAAAAAACGGCAGCTCGGCTGGTATACGAATCGGATGGGTCGGAAAGCGGACCAGAAGATGGTGGGGACAGTACCCGGGACACCGATGTACAGCGGGTCAACACGATCAATGGCTGCTGCTCCTACAACAGGATGCCTCCTATAATGATGAGGGTCCTACTCAACAGGATATCTGTCAACATGGAGCTGGATACGGGAGCGAGTCACTCTCTCATGGGCGCTCAACAATTTGAACAACTGTGGCCGCATAAAAGAGACAGACCAAAACTCACAAGGGTCGACACCAAACTAAGGACTTATACCAAAGAAATCGTACCAGTCCTCGGCAGCGCCATGCTCTCTGTCACACACAAAGGGACAGTGAACCGACTTCCCCTGTGGATTGTCCCCGGAGACCCCCCAGCACTGCTGAGGAGAAGCTGGCTGGCAAAACTAAACTGGAAATGGGATGATGTCCATGCCATGTCATTAGAGGAACGGATCTCCTGCTCAACAGTTATAAAGCGATTTGAACATCTCTTTCAGCCAGGTGTGGGCACTTTCAAAGGGGCCAAAGTCAAAATCTACATCACACAGGATGCTAGACCGGTCCATCACAAGGCCAGAGCTGTACCCTATGTGATGAGGGAAAAGATTGAACATGAACTAGACAGGTTTCTGCGGGAATGCATTATATCACCTGTGGAATTTAGCGACTGGGCAAGTCCCATTGTCCCAATCATGAAGCCTGATGGATCCGTACGAATCTGTGGGGACTACAAATCTACCATAAACAGAGTCTCCCTACAGGACCAGTACCCGCTGCCCAGAGCGGAGGACTTATTTGCCACATTGGCTGGAGGTAAACTTTTCTCAAAATTAGACCTCACACCTGCGTATATGACGCAAGAATTGACCGAGGAATCTAAGCTACTCACCACCATCAACACACATCGAGGCCTTTTCATGTACAATCGATGCCCATTCAGCATCAGGTCGGCAGCTGCCATATTTCAGCGCGACATGGAGAGTCTGCTCAAGTCCATCCCGGGGACGGTTGTATTTCAAGACGACATACTTATCACGGTCAGGGACACCGACTCCTGTCTCCGTAATTTGGAGGAAGTACTAAAGCGGTTGGATCAGGTAGGCCTACGAGTCACGAAATCCAAGTGCCTGTTTCTCGCACCCGAGGTTGAATTTTTGGGCAGAAGGATTGCCGCTGATGGAATCCGCCCAACAGAGTCCAAAACAGAAGCAATTCGCCTGGCACCCAGGCCCTGGAATGTCTCAGAACTGTGCGCCTTTCTCGGGCAACTCAATTACTTTGGGAACTTTATGCAGAAGTTAAGCACGCTGCTGGAGCCTCTCCATGTGCTACTCAGGAAGGGGTGCGATTGGTTTTGGGGGGACACCCAGGAACGCGCCTTCAATAAGGCACGCAACCTTCTGTGTTCCAACAGTTTTTTTACTTTCTTTGACCCAGGTAAAAAGCTAGTTCTCACATGCGATGCGTCAGTGTATGGGGTCGGGTGCGTTTTGCAACATGTCAATAGTGCGGGCAAATTACAACCCATAGCTTATGCCTCCAGGTCACTTTCGCGGGCGGAGCCCGGGTATGGAATGGTAGAGAAGGAGGCGTTCGCGTGCCTGTACGGTGTCAAAAAGATACACCAATACCTTTTCGGGGCCAAGTTCGCGTTAGAAACTGACCACAAGTCCCTCACGTCCCTCCTATCTGAGAGCAAGGCAATAAACGCCAACGCCTCGGTGCGAATTCAACGGTGGACACTCATGCTGGCGTCCTACGACTATACCATAAGGCACAGACCAGGCACAGATAACTGTGCCGACGCACTCAACAGGCTACCCCTGGCGACCACGGAAGGGTCTGACAAACAGGACTGTGAGATAGTCATGGCAATCAATGCCTTTGAGTCCACAGGTTCGCCCATGACGGCTTGCCAAATCAGAGCTTGGACGGCCAGCGACCCCACGTTATCCTGAGTAAAAAGATGTGTTCTAACCGGTGACTGGGCAGAGGCTCGCGATGCCTGCCCCGAGGAATTAAAACCCTTTCACAGGCGCATGCATGAGCTATCACTACAAGCAGATTGCCAGATGTGGGGCAGCCGAGTAGTCATGCCTCTGCGAGGCAGAGAGGCATTTGTCCGGGAGCTCCACCGTGAGCACCCGGGGATCGTTCTCATGAAGGCCATAGCCAGATCTCATGTCTGGTGGCCTGGTATTGACGCGGACCTGGAGCTCTGCATCCGAAGGTGCACCATTTGTGCCCAACTCAGCAATGCCCCCAGAGAGGCTCCACTGAGCTCCTGGCCCTGGCCTACCAAACCGTGGCCGCGGGTGCACGTAGACTATGCGGGCCCATTCATGGACAAAATGTTCCTCGTAGTTGTAGATGCATTTTCAAAGTGGATCGAATGCACCATTTTAAACTCGAGCACAACCTCCACAACTGTGGAGAGCCCCGCAACCATGTTTGCAACGCACGGAATCCCTGACATATTAGTCAGTGACAATGGTCCGCGCTTCACCAGCACAGAATTCCAATACTTTATAATTGACCACGGCATAAATCACGTCAAGATGGCACCGTTCAAGCCGACCTCCAATGGCCAGGCGGAGAGAGCAGTGCAAATCATTAAACAAGGCATGCTTAAAATCCAAGGTCCCATGCTGCAGAGTCGCCTGTCGTGACTGTTGATGGCACACAGATCTCGTCCGCACTCACTGACTGGGATCCCCCCCGCGCAACTGTTGATGAAAAGGACTTTAAAAACAAGGCTCTCATTAATCCTTCCAGACATGCACGAAATCGTTGAGGCAAAGCGCCGTAAGCTGACTGAGTACCATGACAGAAATTCGAGGGGGAGATGGAATGAGATAGGGGACAAAGTGCTTGTACTAAACTATGGCAGGGGTCCCAAATGACTTGCAGGGACAGTAACGGGCAAGGAAGGAAATGGACAATGGCAAAACCTGCCGGAGGCATGTAGACCAAGTCAAAAGCAAATTTACCAACAATACTGCGGAACCAGAGGCAGACTACAATGTGGAACTCGCATGACACCTGGTGAACAGACAGAGGGAACAACCTGAGGAAAGGGCAATCCCAACAGACAGTCCAGGCGAGTCAACAACAATCACACCAATCGAAACAGACAGCCCAGGTGAGATACCAGCAACCACACCCAAAGAAAAACAAACACCAAGGCAAACAACTGAACCACAACTCAGACGCTCCACGCGAGAGCGTAGACCACCTGAGAGACTGAACCTATAAAGACAATAAGACCTTGGGGGAGGGTGATGTCATGTATCTTACATTATTATATATAACTGTATCCTAACATGCTATACATGACTGTAATAAGATATGACCTGTAACCACCAGCATACCTTACCACCAGGGGTGCACTTGCAAGAGACAGGTATATAAGGGCAGGTCTCAGGCAAGTGCAGCATTCCAGAGCTGTGAAATAAAGGTGCAGGTCCAGAGTGACCTTGACTTCACTACATGCCTCGTGTGAATCTGTACTGAGGGGACAGGACTTTGCATTGCCCTGTTTTTCAGCTTGCGTATTTGTCCATATACTGACCCTGTACCCCAGGCCCACCGGCTCCAGCTCCAGCCACTCATGCTTTGGTGGTTGCTTACCACAATGAATGGTTAGCAATGAATTAAAGTACAGGAGTGTCTTTTAATTCGGCTTATTGTCTAAACTGACCATTGCTTTAATTTTGGGGAGAGGCACCAATAAATAGGGACAACTTGCAATGATGTTTGTGAGTGAAAGAAGGTCAGAATGTTTCTATGGGTTAAAAATAGAAATAAGGAGCTTCCCCCGATGGCTAAGTTGGTAGATGCTGGACCACCACCACCACCTCGCAGACTAGGAAGATCAGAGAATTATTCCCGGTCTATGTTAAGTATACTACAACCATTATCGAAAGCACCAGCTCTTTTACTATTGAAATGTTTCCATTCAACACACAAACTTCAAAGCAGCTATGAAGGACAATCTCAAACAATCCTTCTAATAAATATTAACAACTACAATGCTGATGTCAGGCTTTAAACAGTAAACTACCTGTAATGTCCCCTAATTACCTGCTTCCTCCAGCAGCTCTGCACATAGAATGTAGGCCGCACGCCTGCTTTATCTGTCACAGAACCTTCGTGCCCTAATCCTGGGCAGAAGATCTCTAACATGTGGAAGTGTGCGCGAGAACTCAGTTCTCTAGCGCATGGGGAGGACCTATACAGCTCCAGCGCATTATGAGCAAGCTGAACATAGCGAGTTTGCTAGTACGTGCCCAATCTTATGTTAATCAGTAACAATGGGCCCAAATTTGGCACAGCTGTTTTTTCAGCGCACTCACTGGAGATGCGGCGACTTCCTAGGGTGAAAATGGCGCCGAAATATCTCCCCGGATTCTGGCCGCTCAGTGGCCTCTCCCATGGCTTGGCGCAGCGTGGCCTGTCCATTAGGGGGCGGAGCTAGTGCCCTGCGCGAAAAACAGTGCTGGCAGCACAACACATGCGCACTGGAGGTTTCGCGCATGCGCAGTAGCTCCTGCCTCCAGCCGGATGTCCCTCGGTGAAGTCCTCGAAGAAGTCCCTCGGAGATGTCCAGTCCCTTGGAGAAATGCAGTCCCTCGGAGAAGTGCAGTGAAATCCCTCGGAGAAGTGAAATCCAGTCCCTTGGAGAAGTCCAGTCCTTGGAGAGTCGTCAGAGAGTCCTCATGGAGTCCTCGGAGAGTCGTCGGAGAGTACTTAGAGAGTTAGAGAGTCCTCGGGAGAGTCAGAGTCTGAGAGGTGTCGGAGCCGGCCCGCTGACTTCCTGGGCTGAGTTAGGAAGGTAGACTTAAGTTTTATTTTTTATTTATTATTGATGGTTTTTATGCTTCTTGACTGTTGTTGTGAATGTGTTCAGTGCTTTGCAAGGTGCTCTCCGCTTCCCTCCCCCCCCCCCCATCTCTGGCTACCTGCGCTGATTTCTTAACTCTCTGCAAGGGTTTTCTGTGCGGTCACATACGCTGGCCTAAGTTAGTTTGGAACAACTATTAGCTGTCCAAAGTGGCTTAAATGGCCAAAACAGGTGTAGGTGGCTGGTAACGCCCCCTTTTCAAAAAAAAACTAAACTAAAAAAAATCCTAACGAACTCATTTACACTGGCGCAAATTGAATGTGCAGAATTGGGATTTTTAAGATACTCCAGAAAAATCAAGTTGCTCCGAAAAAAAACGGAGCAACTCCTGGGGAAAGTTGGGCCCAGATAAAACATTTTACAGTTGTTTCATAAAGTGTCTAATCTGCTGTTTTTAAAATTTATTATCAGGTATTCTTTATACCTCTCTGGGTTATATTATAAAATACTGCAATGTTCCTTTTGATTCTAAGCCTGTGAATGTAGTGAGGGTGTTATTGTGATTCGTGTGGGTGATAATTTAGTAACAATATCTCCCAGATTCTCTAGACAAAGGCAATCATCACCTGAAGATATTAAAGAGATTTGTGGTGTTGTTGCTCTCATTTTATCTACGGGTGGTTTACAGTTTGGGGATTGTGTGCCAGTTTATATTACAGCACACCAGATAGAACATTACTGTGGTGTGTGGAATTATCTGGGCCCTGAATTTGCTGGAGCAGGGCATCGCCTGGCGTGCGCCATTAGTTAGACATTTACCTGTTTTACGTTTTAGATTCTGCAAATCCCCTGGGAGGATAGACACACCAACGTTAGTTTTCTCGCTCAGGCCAACATCCCCAGCATCGAAGCACTGACCACACTTGACCAGCTCCATTGGGCGGGCCACATTGTCCGCATGCCTGACACAAGACTCCCAAAGCAAGCGCTCTACTCGGAACTCCTACACGGCAAGCGATCCCCAGGTAGGCAGAGAAAATATTTCAAGGACACTCTCAAAACTTCCTTGATAAAGTACAACATGCCCACTGACACCTGGGAGTCCCTGGCCAAAGACTGCCCTAGCTGGAGGAAGTGCATCCGGGAGGGCGCTGAACACCTCGAGTCTCATCGCCGAGAGCGTGTAGAAAACAAGCGCAGGCAGCGGAAAGAGCGTGCGGCAAACCAGTCCCACCCACCCTTTCCTTCAACCACTGTCTGTCCCACCTGTGACAGAGACTGTAATTCCCGTATTGGACTGTTCAGTCATTTTTAGAGTGGAAGCAAGTCTTCCTCGATTCCGAGGGACTGCCTATGATGATATGATAATGAGGCGTTTACCAGCACGTTTACTCTCACAAACGTTTTGTCTCGCAATTGCTGGAATTGCGAGGCCGAGCATTTCGGTGTACCGCAATCCCATGGTATTGGTCACTTCTGCCGTCTCCCGCTTGACTTGAGCGGGAAAGGGGCTCGCTCGTACGATCAGTGGCACCCAATGTTCTGGTGCGCTCTACGTTCTGGAGCTATGAAAGCCTGAGGCCTTGGCTCTGCTGTCTGTGTCCTACGCACCGCACCTCGGGACTGCTTGGAGCTCCTCATGCTTTGTGTGCAGTGCTCATGAAGGAGATTCGTTTTATTTAAATATGGGGAAATTCCCATAATGCACTCGCAGTGCCTGAGCAGGTGCACAGTGACCATTCAAAATGGATGCTTCAAGGGGGACCTGGTTAGCAGTGGTTTTGTTTATTGCTGGCTGGGCCAAGTAGTGAAAGAAAAACTTGCATTTATATAGCGCCTTTCATGACCTCAGGATGACCCAAAATGCTTTACAGCCAATGAACTACCTTTGAAGTGTAGTCACTGTTGAAATGGAAACGTGGCAGCCAATTTGTGCACAGCAAGCTCCCACAAAGAAGTAACATGATAATTGACCAGATCATCTGTTTTAGTTTTTGGTTGAGAGATAAATATTGGCCACGACACCGGGGATAACTCTCCTGCTCTTCTTCAAGACAGTGCCATGGCATCTTATACGTCCACCTGAGAGTGCAGACAGGGCCTCGGTTTAACATCTCATCTGAAAGACGGCACCTCCGACAGTGCGGCGCTCCCTCAGCGCTGCACTGGAGCATCAGACTAGATTTTTGTGCTCAAGTGAGAATTGAACTCACAACTTTCTGACTCAGAGACAAGAGTGCTACCCACTGAGCCATCCTTTGTTGTAGCACCTCCTCCTGGCTCCGATGCTCACTTTGTGTATCGAGCTGCCCATCTCACCCATCCGAGTCATAGCTGGTGATTTCCTGCAACCCAGCCGCCAGCGCTCTCCCAATGCACCGTGCATTACCATGCACTATGCACTGGGGTGGGGGGTGGGTCTAAATATGTAAATTAGCTGAGCTCACTTTATGGGGCGGGGTTTGCTTAGAGTCCTGCCCCCACCGTTGTGCCACCCCAATACAGTTCAAGCCATAGAAGCCGACTTACTCAAGGTTTTTAAGGAATTCTTTTTAATGAATATTTATATATGAACACAACAGTATTTCAGTATTTTATTAATTCTAATTGTAACACAAAATGTGAGACTTAAATTCAGGCTGACAGCTTCATGCATGCAGTAAAGTAAATGGTCTGTGAATATATCGCATATAAGATACAGAAACAGCGGATGTGAATGTTGGCAGATTTAGTATAAAGATAGATTTTCTTTCATTTTACAACTGACATGCTGTAAAATCAGTGTTTTATTTTAATACAGGTGCCCTAAATTCACATGAAAAGCACAAAATAATAATATCCTCAAGCCAGCCTCAGTTGAGATGGAATTTACCCACTTTCAGCTAATTGGGGATAATTCTGGAATTCCCTCCCTAAACCTCACTCTCCTCCTTTAAGATGTTCCTTAAAACCAACCGCTTGGTCCCAGCTTTTGGCCCCCTGTCCTACTATCTCTTTATGTGGCTCGGTGTCAAATTTTGTTTGATAATGCCGTGGGACATGTTACTATGTTAAAGGCTC
Source organism: Pristiophorus japonicus (assembly GCF_044704955.1). NCBI lineage: Eukaryota > Metazoa > Chordata > Chondrichthyes > Pristiophoridae > Pristiophorus > Pristiophorus japonicus. The sequence continues at coordinate 41,319,901 of NC_091993.1, read as the reverse complement.
AAGTTGTTGTTATGGGAATTTAAGGGCTAATTTTCTGAATGAGCACAGCCAGCCCAGAACCTAGTTCACTGGCCACAAAATGGAGGGCTCCTGGTTGGAAAATGAGTGATTAGACTGAGGGAGGGTCATTTTTATTTTCTTTACTAATGAAAAAGCACTCCTTTTAAAATTCATGGACACTTGCTGATTCACAAGTGTGAATCTACAGTCGCTCAGCAGACATACAATGTGCCCCACAGTTACAGCCCCTCTACCTATAACCTGTGAAGCTTCTACAAAGTACGATAGTCAGTTAAATAGTCAGCAGAATTTCCTGCTTTGCTAATTTTGTGATTACGGAACATTTAACAACATAGAAATGGGAGTAGGCCATTCAGCCTCTCGAGCCTGTTCCGCCATTCAATCAAATCATGGCTGATCTATATCTTAACTCCATTTACCAGCCTTTGATCCATATCCTTGATACCCTTTACCCAGTCTTGGAAAAAAACCTCACAATATAATAAGTGATCTAATAAGATAACACACTCAATTTTTTTTTAATTGGCAGCTGAACTATCCTGAATCAGGTCACCGAGCTCCTATACTACATAGCACAGAAACGGGCCATTGGGCCCAACATGTCCATGCCAGTGTTTATGCTCCACACACGCAGCCTCCCAACCTCTGCATCTCACCCTATCAGCATACTCCTCTATTCCTTTCTCCCTTGTGTGCTAATCTAGTTTTCCCTTAAATGCATCTATGCTATTGACCTCAGCTACTCCCTGTAGTAGCAAGTTCTATACTGTTCTTCCTTATGTGTATACAAAGGGACTGGTCTAGACATTTGAACATATTAGATCATTTGGCTCTGCGGCATTTGGTTCAATGCTCGCTCTCGACTTGGTTCTACTTAGTTTCTCGTTGGAAGATTTCAAGTACTTCTCCTTGCTGTGGATGACCTGGATGTACTGGTCGGTGCTGCTATTCTGCTGGTCACTACTCGATGCTATCGATACCGAGTCCGATTCGGTCAGCGAATGGTCTGCTTTGTGCTTCGTTTTCCACTTGACGTGAGGTCCGACGCTTTGACTGGGAGGTGCCGGACCTTTGCTGTTGTGCTGAGTGCGCGATGACCCCGGACCATCGTGATCCCGCGGAGGCTCGCTGACTTCGTTGTACGACTCGTAGTGAATCTGAGTCAGGTCTTTCCCGATCAGTATCCGACTGTCCTTGCTGTCCCCGATGTAGAAGCGAGTGGGCTGGTGGAGGTCGGACAGCGAGTGGGGGCGAGGTGACCTGCTGAACGAGCTCTGCACCACTTCCTCCTCGTCCTCCTCCTCCTCGCTGAAGTGGAGCTGTGGAGTCGCCCTTTGCACACCGTGCACGAGGTACCTTTTCAGATTTCTGGGCAACATTTCCACCACCTCCCTGGACTCGTCCACCTTGTAGTGTGTGGGGATTCGAGTGGCGGAGCGTATTAATCTCTTCCTCGACTCGCGCTCGTTGACGAGTATGTAACGGGCTGTGTGCACTCTGCGGCCTAGGATGGTTTGCGGAGCCCCCTCTGCGGGGGAATAGTGCAGTGGTCTGACGCATTTTCTAAATGGGGCATCCGAGCGAATATCTTCAGGTAATTTGCTTGACCGGCTGGACGATGGTTTTGCTCTGTAGAGACCGCTTGTGGCTCCTTGTAAGACGCCTGGATTCCTAGCGAGAGTAAAGATAACATTTCAGTGATCAATAAACTGACAGCCAGCTAGGGGTCACAAGTGGAGATGTTTTCCATGCCTGCCTTTTTTTTTGAAGAGTCTTATTGAGTCCCATTTTCTGGGGCTCGTTCTCCCTGGCATGCCTCCTAGTAAATTCCTTCTACCCTCCACCTGGAGAAGTACTTGCCATTTTTGGAGTACAAATTACCGAGTATTGTCTCCACGATGCCAGCCAATGAATTGGAGTTGGGGGCGGGGGTTACAGCAGAGTCTATTTTACAGCAAACAGTGTCTATTTAAACAGAGTCTCAACAAACGACAGAAAACAGAGCTCATGGTCAAACCTACAGCACAGTCTCCAGATAAAAGCAAGATTATTTCTCCAGCAAAGTGCAGTGTGGAGGATGATAATATAATGCAAATGATGTGCATAACATCAATCCCAGTCGCTTGCAGCAGTGCGGCCTCCAGGCATGATTAACGGGGGAATTAACCAACACCTCCATTCTGTCCGGGAATAGAGGTGTCGCTCTATGTCTGGGAGATGAACGCTGGAGATCTAACCAATCCTGGTCACCCTGGCATTATGGCGGCTAGATGTTCGAAAAGTGGCTCAACACTTTATCGGTAAAAGTAAAGGCAAAGCGTTGCCAGGCAAGCTGCACAGTGGGCAAGGGGAAGAGGTCCTGTTATAACTGGTCAAAAGGAATCACATTCAGGGTATATGACTCTAGCATTTGAAAGGTGGTTGAGATGGAGAGAAATTTCTTCACTCAGCGGGCTGTAAATCTTTGGAATTCTCTGCCCCAGAGGGCTATGGATGCTCAGTCGTTGAGTTTGTTCAAGGCTGAGATCGATAGATTTGTGGACTCTAGGGGAATCAAGGGATATGGGGATCGGGCGGGCAAGTGGAGTTGAGGCCAAAGATCAGCCGTGATCTTATTAAGTGGAGGAGCAAACTTGAGGGGCCATACTCCTGCTCCTACTTCTTATGTTCTTAAGTCTTGGAAAAAGGAAAAAGGAACAAGGATCAGAAACAGGGCTACAGCATAAGAGTCCTGACTCTCTGCTCCCCAACCCCGTTGAATGCAGCACCTCACTGTGACCTCAGGGTACTGAAATTCACTCTTACCTCATAGAGCAAGGAGCAGCAACAAAAATGATGGCCGTTTTATAATGAATCTTTGTAAAGGTTTGTTTTTTCTCTCGGAGGAATGAAAGGGTGTTCTGACCTCTGCGAGACGTGCTCGCTCCTGTGCTTCTGCGCAGCGGCAGCCATTGGATTTTGAGGAAGGCCGGAAACCCGAGTGACATCAGCAGCGTGGGCCACTTGCTGTGAAACGCTCCGAATGTGACTCCCTGCGCTGACCGGGGAGTCACAATTGGTGACGCTCCCGTTCCTGCGAGGTGAGGATTGAATCGAGGACTCCTGGCTGGTGACGTCACTTTCGTGCTCCGTCTTCTTGTCGCCACCCTCCAAGTTCTGAAACCTCGCTGAAAAAGAGCAAAAGAAATCCCAGAAAATACATTTCCGCATGTTGCTCATGCACAACATTGTGGGGTGATTTGAGGAAATGGTTTGCCTGGGGTGCAGCCCTCCTGCCTGCTAGAAGCTTGTATCCAAAATCCAGGCATGCGCTACGCACAATTCTCCATCCGCGTATAATTGATCACACTTTGGAAAATTTGACAGGTGGAGAAATGAATGGGAGCTGGGTGTAACCCGGTCTCGTTCCAATCTCTGTTCCTCCTGCACCCACCCCAGTAAAGGCGTTCTTGACACAGGAATTGCTCGATGATAAAAGACCAAGGTCCATTTAGTTTGCCTTTTAGCATCCTGGTAGTCACATGATAGAATGATAATGGAGTTGTTGACTAATCTTTGCAATCAATCTCGATCAATGAGTCTGCAATGGGCATGGACATGAGGCGAGGAAATCCCCACAGGTGGTGAGGTTTGGGAACCCTTGGCACAAAGTCACCGATTCCTCCCAAACATGCTGTACTGTCTGCCCCTGTGAGTATGCTCACAGGTTTGTCGAGCTGTTGATTTTAGCCAGGGTGCACTTGTATAATTTGTGTTTTTGGTGCCCTCAAAAAAACCCACAAAAAAAAAAATAAAAAAGGGGGCACTTGAAAAACTTTTGGAGTGTGACCCCCCCTTTAATCAGGGGGCACTTGACTGTTTCTACACAAAATAGTTGTAGAGCTGTTGACGCCAGAACTGGCCAGGCTGACTGTAGAATTCCACAGTCCTGGGGCGGTGGGGGGGGAGGGGGGCGACTGCGCACGGGTCATGGGGGAAAGTATGGCGACCAGAGAGATGCCCCTCTCTTGGCGCAGGGCAGTCATCATCCTGCTGCCTAAGAAGGGTGATCTCCGCCTACTAAAGAACTGGCGCCTGGTCTCCCTCCTCAGCACATATTACAACATTTTTGCCAGGGTGGTGTCTGCTCGCCTTGGCGCCGTGCTGGATCACATGATCCACCCCGACCAGTCTAACACGGTCCTGGGCCGGACAATCCACTACAACATTCAGCTGGTCCAGGACCTGGACCACCATTCCCAGGAGGCTGGTCTGTCGGTCGCCCACCTTTCCCTCGATCAGGAGAAGGCGTTCGACAGGGTGGATCACGATTTTAAAAGAAATCGATCTAAGTTGCATTTGAGTGAATGAATACTAACTGCCCCCACGGTCTTCCTAGGAATCCTACAAATCCACTGGGAGGACAGACGCACCAACATTAGCGCCCTCAACCAGGCCAACATCCCCAGCATTGAAGCACTGACCACACTCGATCAGCTCCGCTGGACAGGCCACATTGTCCGCATGCCAGACACAAGACTCCCAAAACAAGTGCTCTACTCGGTACTCCTTCATGGCAAACGAGCCAAAGGTGGAGGAAGTGCATCCAGGAGGGTGCTGAGCACCTCACGTCTAATCGCCGAGAGCATGCAGAAATCAAGCGCAGGCAGTGGAAAGAGCCTGCGGCAAACCTGTCCCACCTACTCCTTCCCTCAACGCCTCTCTGTCCCACCTGTGACAGGGACTGTGGTTCTCGTATTGGACTGTTCAGCCACCTAAGGACTCATTGTAAGAGTGGAAGCAAGTCTTCCTCGATTCCGAGGGACTGTCTATGATGATGATTGATGAGGAAGTCTGTTTCACTGATTTTGCACTGACTCCCTGAAATATTGTTTCCGCAGATTAGTTTTTGAATTTACCCCCAATTCAAGTGCAGACCTTGTCCTCTGCTTCTACTGATCTGGACAAGGTAGAATGGCTCGGCATGGTCGACATTATCTAGTCCCATTAGCATCCTAAAACAGCAATCACTTCGTCGCCCAACCTTCTATTTTCCAGTGAGAAACATGTCCAAGTTACATAATCGCTCCACATAATCCAATCCCGCCAGCCCCTCAATTGTTCCGCCAATATTGAAGAGGAAATTTGGGTGAGTGAGCCCAAAACTGCACACCTGGTTTCAAATGTGGCCTCGCCAGTGATCAAGGCTAGAAAAATTTGTTAAAACTTGAGCTATATCCGAATATTTGATTCGCTTTGTTGACAATAACTTCACATTCACCGAACACTTTCAGTGAATGATCAATATTCACATCTAAATCCTCTCCTTCTGGTTCTTTGCTAAAGGACACCCTATTATTGTGGACTCATTCGCTGGTTCACTATGTATTCCCTTGCATTTATCTACAATACGTTACCTCCAATTCCTTGGCCCATCTGCTAATTGGTCCAGATATTTTTGAGTGCAGGTTACTTCCCTTATATGTGTTACCTGGTGGGATATCAGCAAATATGTAAGGTACTTGCATATTCTTCATCGAACATTAGAGGGCCCTCTGATGGGAGTGAGTTCATTGTAAAAATTACACTCCAAGGTTTCCTCATGTTACTGAATATCTTAGGGGAGAATAGTTTGAAATAAAACACTCTGATTATTTGCACTGTGTTGTTTCTGCGCCTGCATCCTCTGGACTCTCCCCCCGATGCCTCTTGCGCATGCGCAGACTCCTCGGGCCAGGAACTGGAACTGATGGATTCGCATGGAGTCCGCTGCCACGACTTCCAGCCTTCGCATTATTGCGGCCTTCTGTGGGAGAGAACATCAGAGGTAGTGGGAGGGGCAGAGAGAGGCGGTGCAGAGGGGGGGAGAGAAGCAGCGGGGGGAGAGAGAGATGAGGTGGAGGGGAACAGAGATGGGGCGAGAGAGAGACGGGGGTGTGGGGGGGGGAAGAGAGAGAGAAATGGGGGAGAGAGAGAGTGGGTGGGGAAGAGAGATTGGGGGAGGGAGAGACGGGACTGAGGCAGGGTGGGGGGGCGGGAGCGAGAGATGGTATCACGTTCTTCCAACACTCTTCACACCCACACCTGATTTCTCGGAAAGCTCGGAGCATGTGTTAGATAAGAATGTTACATATGATCATGGCTGATCCGATCATGAACTCAGGTCCACTCCCCTGCCCGCTCCCCATAATCGCTTATTGTTTAAGAAACTGTCGATTTCTGTTTTAAATTTATTCAATGTCCCAACTTCCACAGTTCTCTGTGGCAGCGAATTCCACAGATCCACAACCCTCTGAGAGAGGAAATTTCTCCTCATCTCAGTTTTAAATGGACAGCCCCTTATTCTAAGATCATGCCCTCTAGTTCTAGTCTCCCCCATCAGTGGAAACATCCTCTCTGCATCCACCTTGTCAAGCCCCCTCATAATCTTATACATTTCGATAAGATCACCTCTCATTCTTCTGAACTCCAATGAGTAGAGGCCCAACCTACTCGACCTTTCCTCATAAGTCAACCCCCTCATCTCCGGAATCATCCTTGTAAACCTTCTCTGAACTGCCTTCAAAGCAAGTATGTCCTTTCTTAAATATGGAAACCAAAATTGCACACAGTATTCCAGGTGTGGTCTCACCAATACCCTGTATAACTGTAGCAAGACTTCCTTACTTTTATATTCCATCCCCTTTGCAATAAAGGTCAAGATTTCATTGGCCTTCCTGATCACTTGCTGTACCTGCATACTTATCCTTTTGTGTTTCATGCACAAATACCCCTTGGTCCTGCTGTACTGCAGCACTTTGCAATCTTTCTCCATGTAAGAGAAAATTGGCATTAGGTGTATAAGCGAAATAAGGTTTAAAGTGCCGGCTTCTACATCGGCTCAGCAAAAAAGGGCAGAAGGTCTGTAGCTGACCTCACACATTCTAACATATTCCAGTACCAAGGACCCAGAGGCCTCTGATTCAACACTGATGCACTAGAATACTAGATAACATTAAGGTACGTCCAGTCCGACAAGATAAGGCACCATAGAAGACTCGAAACAGATAATGATAAGACTCTGTGAAAAAACTCTAAACAGACTTTTAGGCGCCATGTGCGATCAGCAAATTCTAACTCAATGAGGTCACCCCAGTTAAGGTCTAAAGTTGCCTTGAGATCCTGGTCTGTCAATCCAAAATATTACTGATAAGGTAACCCAATTAGAGATCGAGGGAGGTCATACCGGGGAACGAAGGGATCTATGAAATGTATAAATGATGTATGATCTTGCTATTCGGGGAACATCTGCACTCACAGGCGGCTGTGATGAGAAGTGTTCCCGGACATCCGCAATTAAAGATCGTTATACCTTGCCATCCGTCTCCATCTAATAACTTCGAAGGCTGCTACGCGGGTTGGGTCGAGCATCGACCCTTTATATCAGAGGGCCCGCTCGTGGGAAAAGAGGCCTTCCCATTTTTCACCTTCACTTCATTTAAATAATAACTTGCTCTTTGATTTTTTTTCTGCCAAAGTGCATGACCTCACACTTTCCAATATTATACTTCATCTGCCAAATTTTTGCCCACTCACTTAGCCTGTAAATGTCCTTTTGCAGATTTTTTGTGTCCTCCTCACACATTGCTTTTCCTCCCATCTTTGTAACATCAGCAAATTTGGCTATGTTACACTCAGTCCCTTCCTCCAAGTCATTAATATAGATTGTAAATAGTTGGAGCCCCAGCACTGATCCTTGCTGCACCCCACTGGTTACTGATTGCCAACCAGAGAATGAACCATTTATCCCTACTCTCTGTTTTCTGTTCGTTAGCTAATCCTCTATCCATGCTAATATGATACCCACAACCATGTGAACTTTTATCTTGTGTAGTAACCTTTTATGTGGCACCTTGTCAAATGCCTTCAGGAAGGCCAAATGAACCACATCCACTGGTTCTCCTTTATCCACCCTGTACAAGGGATAATGTTGGAATGGATTAAATCCGGAAGTCACGACACTGTCGCTATTCACTTCATATCCAATAAACCTGTTAACAATCCGTGACCCACACACAATGCCTCATCTATGGCGGGGGAGGGAAGGGGTAAGGTCAGGAACTTGGGCTGGGGTGGTGGTGCAAACTTGGGCTGGGGAGGGGGGGGACAATGAACGTGGGCTGGGGGGAATGAACTTGGGCTGGGGGGATGAACTTGGGCTGGTGGGGATGAACTTGGGCTGGGGGGAATGAACTTGGGTTGGTGGGGATGAACTTGGGCTGGGGGAGATAAGGAACTTGGGCTGGTGGGGATGAACTTGGGCTGGGGGAGATGAACTTGGGCTGGTGGGAATGAACTTGGGCTGGGGTCAGGGATTTGGGGGGCTTTTGCTGGGTTTGTGGAGCTCTATCCTCTCTGTGACTGCTTGCAGGGGAGTTTTGAAGTCAGAATGGCTTCAATTACACTTTGCAAAGTCACTCCGAACTTGGGCTGGGCGGTTCCAATTACACATTCCAGAGAGACTTCTGGATGTGGTTGATCCTCCAAGGAGACCAATCAGCAATCAGGTCATGTGATAATGGAGAACCAATCAGCCCAATTACAATGCAAATAACTGCAAACAAGGAAAAGCAGCCATTGCCACACCAGCTTGAGTGTTTATTTTGATGTAAGATTTATATCATTACAGGAAGAATTCCTGTCAAATATCCCCCTTTGTTACAGTTCAGTTTCTGCCAACTGCAGCGACTCAGTTCTCAGTTGCAAGCACTCTCACCTCTGAGTCTAGAAGGTTGTGTGTTTAAGTCCCACTCCTGATACAATCCAGGCTGACACTCCAGTGCAGTACTGAGGGAGCGCTGCACTGTCAGAGATGCCGTCTTTCGGTTGAAACGTTTAACCGAGGCCCCGTCTGCTCTCTCAGGTGGATGTAAAAGATCCCATGGCACTATTTAAAGAGCTGGGGAGTTTTTCCCAATGTCCTGACCAATATTCATCCCTCAAACAATATTTATCTCGCAAATTGGTTGCTGTGTTTCAACATTATAACAGTGACTGCACTTCACAAGTATTTCATTGATTGTAAAGTGCTTTGGGACATCTTGAGGTCGTGAAAGACATGACAGAAATGCAAAACTGAGGCTGGGCCTATCTTATATTTTTGAACGATAAGGGAATAAAGGGTCATGGGGAGCAAGCAGGGAAGTGGAGCTGAGTCAATGATCAAATCAGCCGTGATTTTATGAATGGCAGAGCAGGCTTGAGTGGCCAAATAAGAACATAAGAAATAGGAGCAGGAGTAAGCCATTTGGCCCCTCGAGCCTGCTCCGCCATTTAATAAGATCATGGCTGATCCGATCACGGACTCTAGGTGTATTTTAGTGAGGTAATTATTGCTTCTGATCAATCGCTATTCTACTTTCATTGCAATGGGGCCAGCCATTTCTCAGCCTGCATTGATTAATATGTAGATGCTGCAGAGTGCAGATGGCTCAATGTATGATGCACATCATTATGTCCCCAATTAATGACATGCAAGAATGAGGAGGAGGGCCAGACTATACACACCCAGCACGTACAGGGAAAAGAGATCTTACCTCGATGTGTCCGAGCACACCTGCCTGCGGAGACTGTGTTTCCACAAGGTGGTGATCAGTGAAATATGTGAGCTCATCAGGCCACATATGCAGCCTGCCATCAGGACATCAGTGTCGATCGAGGTCAAGGTCACCACGGCACTGTCTTTCTATGCATCCGGTTCCTTTCGAGCCTCCGCGATCGAGATTTTCCCTCTATCTCACCATGCAACCCATCGCTGCATTAGACAGGTCACGGAGACCCTGTACGCATGAAGGATGGACTTTATCAGCTTCCCCATGACCACGGAGGCTCAGACTGAGAGGGCTGGAGCATTGTACCGCATTGCTAAGTTCCCCAGGGTGCAGGGAGCTGTACAGTGCACTCACATCACCATGCGGTCATCTTCTCAGGACCCAGAGCTTTTTCGTAACAGAAAAGAATTTCACTCCCTGAAGGTCCAACTAGTTGTCGACCACAACCAGATCATAATGGTGGTGAATGCCAAATGTCCGGGCACCTTCGATGAGGCTCACATCCTGCGTGAGAGCGCTGTCTCTGACATCTTTAAGAGTCAGCCACAAGGACAATGCTGGATGCTTGGTGATAATCGATATGGCCTAGCCACCTGGCTGATGACCCCCCTGCATTACACCCACACCGAGGCCGAGAAGCGATACAACCGGAGCCACAGAGACACACGCAATCTGGTCCACAAAACAATAACTGTGCTTAAGCAGCGCTTTAGATGTCTGGACTACTCAGGAGGGGAGCTACAAGACAAACCTGAGCAAGTGGGTAAATTCATGGCCGTGTGCTCCATGCTGCACAACCTGGCTATCAGGAGGGGACAAGAATTGCCAGAAGGGACTGATGGTCCCCCTCAGGAGAGAGAGGAAGGGGAGAACGAGGAGCTGGACACTGACCTAAGGCCAGACAATCAGGCTGGCGATGCAACCATGCCCACGACCCCCTCCAGACCGCAGGAAAGGACCCGTCGTGGCTACATAGCTACAAGATTCTTACATGAGGAGCTGATATCTGAACGATTTGCCTGAAAGAACGTTGCTGTGAGTGACAATGCTGACACACTACTGTGTGTGAGCAGCTCAGACATCAATGGTGCCCATCACCTTGATGCCAGTTAAAGTTTATGTTGATTGATGTTAAGTTTTATTTAACCCTTTCATGTTAAGGAATCACCAGTGTGTAACGGTCCAGCTTTCTGAGACAATGTTCAACAAAAAAACTTCTATACCAACATTGGTCTGAAATCATAAGTATCACAGGTAAAAACATCCAACCCCCGCCCACACCCCACTTTTTCCACCATTGACATCAATCAAATGTTCAACATGTCCAGCAACACAGAATACAAAGGCAAAGCAGGAGGGTGGTCCCCTCCCCCCATACATTGCAACAAATTGCATACACGCAGATGGAGATATAACACAGCCATCACCTGCGGACATGCACTTCACTTCCTTCCCCTCTCCCCTTCTTCTCCCCATCTCTACTCCTTCCCCTCCTCGCTCCACACCATCTGGCCGAGGCGCTCCTCAGGCGGTGCCTCATTGGAGGGGATGAAGGCAGAGGCGGTGGTTGCATAGGTACGGGAGCGGGGGGTGCTGAGGGTGCAACATTCTCGGATCTAGAAGCAGGATCTTGGTCCTGCATCTCATCTGTCGTTCGCAGTGGTGGTACAGAACCTAGGGGTGAAATGCCGCACTCCTGGACCACTGGGAGGCCTGTGCCAGCAGTGTTCCTGGCTATCACATCCAGGGACTCTGCCATGCATGGAATGTACTCGGTCATGGTGGCCAGTTGTCGGGATATGGGATATGCCCCCCAATGCTTCGATGAGCTGGTCACTAATGTCTACAGTCCTCCTGGACAACTGTACCATCTCTCTGCTCTCATGTGGCGCTTGTGGACCAAACCTGCCGTGTCCATGAAACCTTCGCGGAGTCGGCGCCATCCTGGGGACAAATGGGGTGCCCTGTGGTGAGGTGCTTGGGGCCAGTACCTCCAGAGTGGAGACGGGAATGACCAGAGGACCACTAGATGGCCTTGGGATGGAATGGCTTCTGGAGCGTGGCGATGCAGGTTCCTCAAAGTCCGCGCTCTCAACCGTAGAGAACAGACCCAGCGGATTGACGGACAAAAATTGGAGTTCCTCAGCACCAGGTGTAGGATCGTCTGGAGAGTCGGGCCCCGCGCCCCCACCTTCTGGCCTCTGTGGTCTTGCCTGGGGCCGCGCTGCTGGCTGAGCTGCAAAACACAAATGAGGTTATTAGAGGAGAAGGGGGTGCTAGGGTCACAAGGTGAGTCCAGTGCTGCACACAGCATATGCACGACAAAAGCACCACCGCTATCAAAATCATCACAGACATCACATTTCATGACCATCAACACATTTGCATTGCAATGATTTTCATTCGGCAAGCATTATTTCTAGGACAATTTTAGAAATCATCTATCATATATGATTGTTCGGATATGAGTGGGTGTGGCATCTATTGACTTTACATCACGCAATGGTGTAAACGTGGGCAGGACCGGAACCAATGTCCTCGGGGGAGTGTTTGCTAGTGCTGTTGGGGAGGGGTTAAACTAATATGGCAGGGGTATGGGAACCTATGCAGGGAGACAGTGGGCAGTAAAATAGGGGCAGAAGCAAAAGATAGAAAGAAGAAAAGTAAAAGTGGAGGGCAGAGAAACCCAAGGCAAAAATCAAAAAGGACCACATTGCAGAAAAATTCTAAAACGGCAAAGTGAGTTAAAAAGACAAGCCTAAAGGCTCTGTGCCTCAATGCGAGGAGTATTCGTAATAAGGTGGACGAATTAACTGCACAGGCAGCAATTAATGAGCATGATATCATTGGCATCACGGAGACATGGCTCCAGGGTGATCAAAGCTGGGAACGCAACATCCAAGGGTATTCAGGAAGGATAGACAGAAAGGAAAAGGAGGTGGGGTAGCGTTGCTGGTTAAAGAGGAAATTAACACAATAGTAAGGAAGGACATTAGCTTGGATGATGTGGAATCTGTATGGGTGGAGCTGCGGAATACCAAAGGGCAGAAAACGCTAGTGGGAGTTGTGTACAGACCTCAAAACAGCAGTAGTGATGTTGGGGAGGGCATCAAACAGGAAATTAGGGGTGCGTGCAATAAAGGTACAGCAGTTATCATGGCCGACTTTAATCTACATATAGATTGGGCTAACCAAAATGGTAGCAATACGATGGAGGAGGATTTCCTTGAGTGTATTAGGGATGGTTTTCTGGACCAATATATTGAGGAACCAACTCGAGGGCTGGCCATCCGAGACTGGGTGATGTGTAATGAGAAATGACTAATTAGCAATCTTGTTGTGCGAGGCCCCTTGGGGAAGAGTGACCATAATATGGTAGAATTCCTTATTAAGATGGAGAATGACACAGTTAATTCAGAGACTAGATTCTTGATCTTAAGGAAAGGTAAATTCGATGGTATGAGACGTGAATTGGCTAGAATAAACTGGCAAATGATACTTAAAGGGTTGATGGTGGATAGGCAATGGCAAACATTTAAAGATCACATGGATGAACTTCAACAATTGTACATCCTTGTCTGGAGTAAAAATAAACTGGGGAAGGTAGCTCAACCGTGGTTAACAAGGAAAATTAAGGATAGTGTTAAATCCAAGGAAGAGGCATGTAAATTGGGCAGAAAAAGCAGCAAACCTGAGGACTGGGAGAAATTTAGAATTCAGCACAGAAGGACAAAGGGTTTAATTAGGAGAGGGAAAATAAAGTATGAGAGGAAACTTGCCGGGAACATAAAAACTGCCTGCAAAAGCTTCTATAGATATGTGAAGAGAAAAAGATTAATGAAGACAAACGTAGGTCCCTTGCAGTCAGATTCAGGTGAATATATAATGGGAAACAACGAAATGGCAGACTAGTTGAACAAATACTTTGGTTCTGTCTTCACGAAGGAAGACACAAATAACCTTCCGGAAGTACTAGGGGACCGAGGGTCTAGTGAGAAGGAGGAACTGAATGATATCCTTATTGGTAGGAAATTGTGTTAGGGAAATTGATGGGATTGAAGGCCGATAAATCCCCGGAGCATGATAATCTGCATCCCAGAGTACTTAAGAAAGTGGCCCTAGAAATAGTGGATGCATTGGTGATCATTTTCCAACAGTCCATCGACTCTGGATCAGTTCCTATGGAGTGGAGGGTAACTAATGTAACACCAGTTTTTTTAAAAAGGAGGTAGAGAGAAAACGGGTAATTATAGACCGGTTAGCCTGACATCAGTAGTGGGGAAAATGTTGGAATCAATTATTAAAGATAAATTAGCACCGCATTGTTATAAATCAAATTATATAAATACATAAGTACATGTAAATCAATGTAATACTTACTGTTGCGGATCCCACAAGGTCGTTCCATTGTTTATGGCATTGGTTACCCTCATGAACCTCGTTGGTCGCCGACGAAACCACCTCTGCTATCTCGGTCCATATCCTCTGGTCGGCCTTTGGGGTGTGTTTCCCGTGTCCTCCCTGTGTCAAATCACCCCAGTGTGACTCGACTTCCTAAGAAGGGAGGCATTTGCCTCGTCCGAGAACCTCCTCGCTCTTTTGCGCCCTCCAATGTGCTTCTCTCCCACCTCACTGCTCTCGCCAGCATCAGTCTCCACAGCATGCTGTGATGCCTCCTCCTCTCCCTCCATTATAGGCCAAATTCGGGCAAATTTTTGTTTCCCTACTTGCTGTGAAGCTCTAAAGTCTCCCTCCTTCCTCCCAAAGCATGCACGCCACACCAAGCCACACTTTCAGACCCTCTCAGCTCCCGCTCTCTCTGTCTCGTCTTCTGCCCGTGTCATGATGACCCTTGACCTCCTGAATCACGGGAATTGAGCATTTCCATGTCGTTGCTAAGGACGGTGACACTTTACGGCGACATGGACAAAAGTGTAAAATCTAGCCGTATGTCCCCTAGTTTTAGTTTCCCCTATGAGTCGAAATATCACTCACTGGAAATGGCCTATTCCTGCTTCTATTTCTTCTGTTCTTATGTTCTATCGATAATGCAGCTGGGCAGCTTTTGCGGGCAGGGGAACCTCATCAAAGGCGATGTTCAGGGTCAGGGTCCAGGCTAACATTCGAAGGGTGAGGTGGCGGAGGGCTGCTGGTACCCCAGCGGAGGGGAGAAAACTGGGAGGAAATCATTCATTTTATTGCTCTTTTGATTGGCAGCTCGGGATGATCAGAGACTCCCAGTGAGAAGCAAGGGTCAGAGATAAGGTCAGTACGCTGTCGCGCCGATTCTCCACACAACGTTCCCTACGAGTGAGGTTTCTGGTTGAGAGCACGAGATTGTGGAATCACCCCTTACACATTCACGTCAACACTGCTCCCGGTCTTCTCCCATATTTTTCCTGTGAGGGGGCTCTATTTCCTTCTATTTCCCTCAACAATCAGGGAGATACCTGGAACGTCGTCTCTCCTGAGAGCGTGCAGGCTCCTTAGCAACTCTCTGAGAGCTCTAACATTTGCATACCAATACTGATAGTGCTTGAAGTAATATAATCAGGGATTTGTTAGATATGAAATAAGAAACTCTCCTACCTACTGCCATCTGGAGTACTTTCTTTTTATCCTCTGTTCTTTCCTGCAGATAGAAAGGACCCAAATATTTACATTACTTCTCTGTTCTAAGGAGATTTACATGTGAGCGAGCATGCTAAAGGTTTCAACGGTCAAATATAATATACGTACAGCTTGGAGCTGCATTCTGAGCTGGTTATTGGTAAACTTCAGCGAGCGTGCAATTGACTGGAGATAATATATCAGCATACTAGAAGGAGAAAACAGGAATATATACATCATGCCTTTCTATGTCCCAAAGTTGTATTAATTTACATCAGTGTGATATGTAGGATTTAGCTCGTTGCTAGGTTGTCATGCAGTTACAGTGTATTTTACCAAGCCTTGCGCATGGGGAGTATTGGGAGTGTCTTGGTCATAGGGAGTATTGGGAGTGTCTTGGTCATGTGTAGTATTGAGCATGCTTTAGTCATGGGGCGTATTGGGCATGTTTTGGTCATGGGAAATATTGAGCGTGCCTTGGTCATGGGGAGTATTGGGCATGCCTTAGTAATGGGGAGTATTGGGCATGTCTTGGCAATGGGGAGTATTGGGTGTGTCTTGGCCATGGAGAGTATTGGGCGAGTTTTGGCCATGGGGATTATTGTGTGTCTTGGCCTTGGGGAGTATTGGTTGATTCTTGGCCATGGGGAGTATTGGTTGAGTCTTGGCCATCGGGAGTATTGGGCATGTCTTGGCCATGGGGAGTATTGGGCATGTCTTGGCCATTGGGAGTATTGGGCATGTCTTGGCCATGGGGAGTATTGGTTGAGTCTTGGCCATGGGGCGTATTGGGCATGTCTTGGCCATGGGGAGTATTTGGCATGTCTTGGCCATGGGGAGTATTGGTTGAGTTTGGCCATGGGGAGTATTGGACATGTCTTGGCCATGGGGAGTATTGGGAGTGCCTTGGCCATGAGGAGCATAGGGCGAGCCTATCAGGCACCTGCAATCGCACTTCCCAGGATTATCCATCAAATAGGAAAGAAAGAAGACTTGCATTTATTTAGCACCTGTCATGACCTCAGGACGTCCTAAAGCATTTTCAGCAAATGAAGTACTTTTGAAGTGTAGTCACTGTTGTAAAGTAGGAAATACTGCAGCCAATTTGGGCACAGCAAGCTCCCACAAACAACAACAAAATGGCGAGATAATCTGTGTTAGTGATGTTGGTTGAGGGGTAAATATTGGCCAGGACACCGTGGATAACTCATTTTGCTCTGGTTAGAAATAGTGCTCTGGGATCTCTTACATCCACCTGAGAGGGCAAACGTGAACTTTGTTTAATGCTTCATCCGAAAGAAGGCATCTCCAACAGTGCAGCACTCCCTCGGAACTGCACTGTCAGCCTGTAGTCTGAGTTGAAATCCTTGGAATAGGGACTTGAACCCACAGTCTTCTGACTCAGAGGTGAGATTGCTACCCACTGAGACACTGTGGATGGAGAGGGAGAATCTATAATCGATGGAGAATTATAGATAGGTTGCCTGCAATTTGCTCATACAGGCGGATGATAGCAAGACAACCCACGGGTAGCATGCATTGAGAAAATTAACCCTTATATACACTGGCTCGGAATTTCCTAACTGCTCCTGCTTCGCTGCTGTTACTTCACAGGAAATGAGGTGGAAACCATGGTTACGGGGGTAAACGGGGCTTCTGTTGCATTTGCAATGAGGAAACGCCGAGGAAATTAACTCCAATAACATCATGACGGGAAACTCTTTATATTGCCTGTTTACTTATGAAGCTGCAGTCTGTCACATGACTGCAAGACATCACCCAGGCACCACTAACTGGTACCAATTGTATGTGAAACTCCGTACTAAAAAAAGTCACAAAGTACATTTAAAAAGCTGGTAGCAGGCTTGCCTCTGAATCAGAAGGTTGTGGGTTCAAGTCCCCCTCCAGTTATCTGAGCCCATAATCTAGGCTAACACTCCAATGCAGTGCTGCACCATCATGAAACAGGATTAATAAATGATCTCCCAGTAAAAGATCCTCTAGGAATGAGTGATCATAGCATGGTTGAATTTCAAATTCAGTTGGAGGATGAGAATGTTGGATCTCAAACCAGTGTCCTAAGCTCAAATAAAGATGACTACAAAGGTATGAAGGCAGAGTGGACTTAGAAAATAGATTAAAGAGTGGGACGGTTGATGCTATTTCATAACTCTCAACAAAAATATATTCCAATGAGGAGGAACATAAGAACATAATAAATAGGAGCAGGAGTAGGCCATACGGCCCCTCGAGCCTGCTTAGCCATTTAATACGATCATGGCTGATCTGATCATGGACTCAGGTCCACTTCCCTGCCCGCTCCCCATAACCCCTTATTACCTTGAAGAGACTGTACGAGAAGGGATAACCATCCATGGCTAACTAAGGAAATAAAGGATGGTATCAAACTGAAAACAAGGGCATACCAAGTGGTCAAGATTAGTGGGGGGCCAGAGGATTGGGAAACTTTTAAACGCCAGCAAAGAACAACTAAAAAAACAATAACGAGGGGAAGATAGATTATGAAAGTAAACTAACATGAAATATAAAAACAGAAAGTAGGAGTTTCTACACGTAAATAAAAAGGAAAAGAGTGGCTAAAGTAAATGTTGGTCCCTGGGGAACTAATAATGGGGAACAGGGAAATGGCAGAGACTTTGAACAAATATTTTGTGTCGGTCTTCACGGTAGAAGACACTAAAAGCATCCCAATAGTGGATAATCAAGGGGCTGTAGGGAAGGAAGAACTAAAAACAATAACTATCACTAAAGAAGTAGTACTCGGTAAAATAATGGGACTAAAGGTGGACAAGTCCCCTGGACCTGATGGCTTGCATCCTAGGGTCTTAAAAGAAGTGGCTGCAGAGATAGTGGATGCATTGGTTGTAATCTACCAAAATTCCTTGGATTCTTGGGAGGTCCCAGCAGATTAGAAAACCACAAATGTAACGCTCCTATTTAAAAAAGGAGGCAGACAGAAAGCAGGAAACTATAGACCAGTTAGTCTAACATCTGTCATTGGGAAAATGCTGGGGTCCATTATTAAGGAAGCAGTAGCAGGACATTTGGAAAAGCATAATTCAGTCAAGCAGAGTCCGCATGGTTTTATGAATGGGAAATCATGTTTGACAAATTTGCTGGAATTCTTTGAGGATGTAATGAGCAGGGTGGATAAGGGGGAACCAGTGGATGTGGTGTATTTGGATTTCCAGAAGGCATTCAATAAGGTGCCACATAAAAGATTATTGCACAAGATAAAAGTTCACAGGGTTGGGGGCAATATATTAGCATGGATAAAGGATGTCTAACTAACAGAGAACAGAGAGTCGGGATAAATGGGCCATTTTCTGGTTGGCAACCAGTAACTAGTGGGGTGCCGTAGGGATTGGTGCTGGGTCCTCAACTATTTACAATCTATATTAATGACTTGGATGAAGGGACTGAGTGTAATGTAGCCAAGTTTGCTGATGATACAAAGATGGGTAGGAAAGCAAATTGTGAGGAGGACACAAAAAATCTGCAAAGAGATATAGACAGGCTAAGTGAGTGAGCAAAAATTTCGCAGATGGAGTATAATGTGGGAAAATGTGAGGTTATCGACTTTTGCAGAAAAAATAGAAAAGCAAATTATAATTTAAAATGTAGAAAAATTGCAAAGTATTGCAGTACAGAGGGACCTGGGGGTCCTTGTGCATGAAACATTAAAAGTTAGTATGTAGGTACAGCAAGTAATCAGGAAGGCAAATGGAATCTTGGCCTTTATTGAAAGGGGGATAGAGTATAAAAGCAGCGAAGTCTTGCTACAACTGTACAGGGTATTGGTAAGGCCACACCTGGAGAACTACGTACAGTTTTGGTCTCTGTATTTAAGAAAGGATATACGTGCATTGAAGGCTGTTCAGAGAAGGTTCACTAGGTTGATTCCGGAGGTGAGGGGGTTGACGTATGAAGATAGGTTGAGTAGGTTGGGCTTGTACTCATTGGAGTTCAGAAGGATGAGAGGTGATCTTATCGAAACATATAAGACAATGAGGGGTCTCGACAAGGTGGATGCAGAGAGGATATTTCCACTCATTGGGGAAACTAAAACTAGGGGGCATAGTCTCAGAATAAGGGGCCGCTCATTTAAAACTGAGATGAGGAGGTATTTATTCTCTCAGAGGGTTGTAAATCTGTGGAATTCTCTGCCCCAGAGAGCTGTGGAGGCTGGGTCATTGAATATATTTAAGGAGATAGATAGATTTTTGAGTGATAAGGGAATAAAGGGTTATGGGGAGCGGGTAGGGAAGTGGAGCTGAGACCAAGTTCAGATCAGCCATTAAATGGCGGTGCAGGCTCGAGGGGCTGAATGGCCTACTCCTGCTCCTATTTCTTATGTTCTTATGTTCTTATGTCGGAGGTGCCCGCTTTTGGATGAGACGTTAAACCGAGGCCCCGTCTGCTCTCTCAGGTGGATGTAAAAGATCCCATGGCAGTCCGAGAGGTGGGAGTTCGTGGTTGGTGAGGCCTATAAAAGGCCCAGCGGCAGCGAGAGGCGTACCTGTGCAGCTGCAGCGGGGAGAGAAGGCAAAAAAGAAGTAGAAAGAAATCAAAAGGTGACGTCACAGCCAAGGGGGTAAGTGATTGGCTGGTGATTGGTGAGTAGCTTTTCTCTTTATTTTTTATATCAGTAAGTAACCTGTTATCATTGTTGTTGTCAATTTAAGGGTATCTAAGGGTTAAGTCATGGCAGGAGAGCTCGGTCACGTGATATGCTCCTCCTGTACCATGTGGGAACTCAGGGACACTTCCAGTGTCCCTGACGACTACGTGTGCAGGAAGTGTATCCGCCTCCAGCTCCTGACGGACCGCGTTGTAGAATTGGAGCTGAGGGTGGATTCACTCTGGAGCATCCACGATGCTGAGAATGACGTGAGTAGCACATGTAGCGAGTTGGTCTTATCGCAGGTGAAGGGTCCACAGCCAGCTAGGGAATGGAAGACCAGCAGGAAGAGCAGTGCAAGGAAGGTAGTGCAGGGGTCCCTTGCAGTCATCCCCCTGCAAAACAGATACACTGCTTTGAGTACTGTTGAGGGGGATGACTCATCAGGGGAGGGCAGCAGCAGCCAAGTTCATGACACCGTGGCTGGCTCTGTTGCACAGGAGGGCAGGAAAAAGAGTGGGAGAGCGATAGTGATAGGGGATTCAATTGTAAGGGGAATAGATCGGCGTTTCTGCAGCTGCAACCGAGACTCCAGGATGGTATGTTGCCTCCCTGGTGCAAGGGTCAAGGATGTCTCGGAGCGGGTGCAGGACATTCTAAAAAGGGAGGGAGAACAGCCAGTTGTCGTGGTGCACATTGGTACCAACGACATAGGTAAAAAAAGGGATGAGGTCCTACGAGACGAATTTAAGGAGCTAGGAGCTAAATTAAAAAGTAGGACCTCAAAAGTAGTAATCTCGGGATTGCTACCAGTGCCACATGCTAGTCAGAGTAGGAATCGCAGGATAGCGCAGGTGAATACGTGACTTGAGCAGTGGTGCAGCAGGGAGGGATTCAAATTCCTGGGGCATTGGAACCGGTTTTGGGGGAGGTGGGACCAGTACAAACCGGACGGTCTGCACCTGGGCAGGACCAGAACCAATGTCCTAGGGGGAGTGTTTGCTGGTGCTGTTGGGGAGGAGTTAAACTAATATGGCAGGGGGATGGGAACCAATGCAGGGAGACAGAGGGAAACAAAAAGGAGACAAAAGTAAAAGACAGAAAGGAGATGAGTAAAAGTGGAGGGCAGAGAAGCCCAAGGCAAAAAACAAAAAGGGCCATTGAATATAAAAGGGCTGCAGGTGGGGTCAAAACTAAAAATCATGGTTTAAAAACTAGGATTAAAACACTCTACCTCAATGCACGCAGCATTCGAAATAAAGTAAATGAGTTGACGGCACAAATCATTGCAAATGGGTATGATTTGGTGGCCATTACAGAAACATGGTTGCAGGGTGGCCAAGACTGGGAATTAAACATACAGGGGTATCTGACGATTCGGAAAGATAGACAAGAAGGGAAAGGAGGTGGGGTAGCTCTGTTAATAAAGGATGATATCAGGGCAGTTGTGAGAGACGATATTGGCTCTAATGAACAAAATGTTGAATCATTGTGGGTGGAGATTAGAGATAGTAAGCGCGTAGTTTATAGGCCCCCAAATAATAACTTCATGGTGGGGCAGGCAATAATCAAGGGAATAATGGAGGCATGTGAAAAAGGAACGGCAGTAGTCATGGGGGATTTTAACCTACATATCGATTGGTCAACTCAAATCGCACAGGGTAGCCTGGAGGAGGAATTCATAAAATGCATACGGGATTGTTTCTTAGAACAGTATGTAACAGAACCTACAAGGGAGCAAGCTATCTTAGATCTGGTCCTGTGTAATGAGACAGGAAAAATAAACGATCTCCGAGTAAAAGATCCTCTCGGAATGAGTGATCACAGTATGGTTGAATTTGTAATACAGATTGAGGGTGAGGAAGTTGTGTCAGAAACGAGCGTACTATGCTTAAACAAAGAGGACTACAGTGGGATGAGGGCAGAGTTGGCTAAAGTAGACTGGAAACACAGACTAAACGGTGGCACAATTGAGGAACAGTGGAGGACTTTTAAGGAGCTCTTTCATAGTGTGCAACAAAAATATATTCCAGTGAAAAAGAAGGGCAGTAAGAGAAGGGATAACCAGCCGTGGATAACCAAGGAAATAACGGAGAGTATCAAATCAAAGACCAATGCGTATAAGGTGACCAAGGTTAGTGGGAAACTAGAGGATTGGGAAAATTTTAAACAACAGCAAAGAATGACTAAAAAAGCAATACAGAAAGGAAAGATAGATTTCGAAGGTAAACTTGCGCAAAACATAAAAACAGATAGTAAAAGCTTTTACAGATATATAAAACGGAAAAGAGTGACTAAAGTAAATGTTGGTCCCTTAGAAGATGAGAAGGGAGATTTAATAATGGGAAATGTGGAAATGGCTGAGACCTCAAACAATTATTTTGCTTCGGTCTTCACAGTGGAAGACACTAAAACCATGCCAAAGATTGCTGGTCACGGGAATGTGGGAAGGGAGGACCTTGAGACAATCACTATCAGGTAGTGCCGGACAGGCTAATGGGACTCAAGGTAGACAAGTCCCCTGGTCCTGATGAAATGCATCCCAGAATATTAAAAGAGATGGCAGAAGTTATAGCAGATGCATTCGTTATAATCTACCAAAATTCTCTGGACTCTGGGGAGGTACCAGCGGATTGGAGAGCAGCTAATGTAACGCCTCTGTTTAAAAAAGGGGGCAGACAAAAGGCAGGTAACTATAGGCTGGTTAGTTTAACATCTGTAGTGGGGAAAATGCTTGAAACTATCATTAAGGAAGAAATAGCGGGACATCTAGATAGGAATAGTGCAATCAAGCAGACGCAGCATGGATTCATGAAGGGGAAATCATGTTTAACTAATTTACTGGAATTCTTTGAGGATATAATGAGCATGGTGGATAGAGGTGTACCGATGGATGTGGTGTATTTAGATTTCCAAAAGGCATTCGATAAGGGCCACACAAAAGGTTACTGCAGAAGATAGAGGTACGCGGAGTCAGAGGAAATGTATTAGCATGAATAGAGAATTGGCTGGCGAACAGAAAGCAGAGAGTCGGGATAAATGGGTCCTTTTCGGGTTGGAAATCGGTGGTTAGTGGTGTGCCACAGGGATCGGTGCTGGGACAACAACTGTTTACAATATACATAGATGACCTGGAAGAGGGGACAGCGTGTAGTGCAACAAAATTTGCAGATGACACTAAGATTAGTGGGAAAGCGGGTTGTGTAGAGGACATCGAGAGGCTGCAAAGAGATTTGGATAGGTTAAGCGAATGGGCGAAGGTTTGGCAGATGGAATACAATGTCGGAAAGTGTGAGGTCATCCAACTTGGGAAAAAAAACAGTAAAAGGGAATATTATTTGAATGGGGAGAAATTACAACATGCTGAGAGGCAGAGGGACCTGGGAGTCCTTGTGCATGAAACTCTTTTGGGAGTTCACCTGCAAAACATAAAACATTAAACGGTGCCACCCGACCTGGGTGACACTCCAGACATTTACAAGGCCCATTTTTTTTTCCCCCTTTTTTGTGTTTTTTTTTTTTTTTTTTTGTTTTTTCTTTTTTTTTGTTTTTTTTTTTTTGGGCACTAAAATCACAATTTTTCCCCAGTGCCCCCTATAAAAGGGAAGGGGACACTAAAAGCACCGGCAATTAAAACAAATTAACTTTAAAACGTAAAATCAAATTAAAATTTGGTTGCCGGGCGTGATGATGCACTCCAGTCCCTCCGGTGCCCACCTCTCGCGGAAGGCCGCGAGCGTACCGGTGGACACCGCGTGCTCCATCTCCAAGGACACCCTGGACCGGATGTAAGAGCGGAAGAGAGGCAGGCAGTCAGGTTGAACGACCCCCTCGACCGCCCGCTGCCTGGACCGGCTGATGGCACCCTTGGCCGTGCCCAGGAGCAGTCCTACGAGGAGGCCTTCGGACCTACCCGCTCCCCTCCGCACAGGGTGCCCAAAGATCAGGAGAGTGGGACTGAAGTGCAGCCAGAATTTCAGGAGCAGCCCCTTCAAATAATGGAACAGGGGCTGCAACCTTGTGCACTCAATAAAAACATGGAACACGGACTCCTCCAGACCGCAGAAATTGCAGGCGGCCTGGGAGTCCGTGAACCGGCTTAAAAATTTGTTGCACGGCACTGCTCCGTGCACCACCCTCCAGGCCAAGTCCCCGATGAATAGTGGGAGGACCCCTGCGTAGAGTGCCCTCCATCGGGGACCCCCGCCTCCTCCGGACGGCAAGATGGTGCGCCATGGCGTGTCCGGACGGCCGGCGAGGATGGCAAAGTTGAGGGTGTGCAGGAGCAGCCCGTACAGGAAACCCCTCCGCGCGGAACTGAAAGGCACGGAGGGGATTTCCCCGAGGCGGCTCAAGTTGTGAGGCGCCGGCCCCCGAGGGAGGTTCCGGGGTTTGGCGCCGATGAGGAATTCCGTCCGGACGGGGGTCAGTTCGGACGGGATCTCCCCACGTGCTTGAGCCTCCTCGATACACCTAACGGAGTCAGGGCCCAGAGCTGTTTTTAGCGACTCGATGGCATCGGCCGCGCGGCGGACGTTGGCAGAATTTAGGCGCCGCGCCAGCGTGACTGGCGCCATCCAGCCCGCTCCTCCGCCATCGAGCAGGTCCCTGACCCTGGTCACCTCACCAGCCACAGCCCTCTCTTCCGACCGCCACATGAAGCCTCGGCCGTGGAGGTACGGATTCCCGAGCAGCGGCTCCTGCAGGACGGCCGCCACTCCAGCCGGCGGAGAGCTGCGCTTGGTGGAGACTTTGTTCCAGACCCTGATGAGTTCCCTGTAAAAGACAGGCAGCTCCCGGAGGGCGGTCCTGGCACCCCCCAAGTTCACAAACAGGAGCTGCGTGTCATAATTGAGGTCGAGCTGCTGGCGGAAGAAATACCTCGCCAGAGCACACCACCTAGGAGGGGGCTCGACGTAAAGGTATCTCTGCAGGGTCTGAAGACGGAAAGTCGCGAGCTGGGCGCTGACGCACACCAACGACTGACCGCCCTCCTCAAGCGGGAGACTCAAGACCGCGACAGAGACCCAGTGCTTCCTGTTGTTCCAGAAGAAGTCCACCAGCTTCTTCTGTATCTTGGCGACAAACGCAGGGGGAGGGGTCAAAGTGACCAGCCGGTACCACAGCATTGCGGCCACCAGCTGGTTTATGACTAGCGCTCGACCCCTGTAGGACAGCACTCGGAGCAGTCCTGTCCAGCGCCCTAGGCGAGCGGCGACCTTGGCCTCCAGCTCCTGCCAGTTCGCCGGCCAGGCTTCCTCGTCGGGGCTAAGGTAGACTCCCAGATAGAGGAGATGGGTCGTGCTCCAGGCAAAAGGCCTGAGCTCCTCCGGCAGGGAGTCCACCCGCCACTGACCCACCAGGAGTCCGGAACATTTCTCCCAGTTGATCCTGGCGGAGGACGCGGCCGAGTAAATCTCCTGGCACTCACGCATCCTCCGCAGGTCAGCGGGATCCTCTACCGCGAGGAGCACGTCATCGGCGTAAGCCGAGAGGACGACCTCCACGCCCGGCCCTTGCAGAGCCAGTCCCGTCAACCTCGTCCGCAAGAGGCGCAGGAAAGGCTCCACGCAAACGGCGTATAACTGGCCGGACATGGGGCATCCCTGGCGCACCCCTCTCCTAAAGCGAAGGGGCGCCGTCAAGGACCCGTTAACCTTAATCAGACACTCCGCGGCGGCGTACAAAAGTCGGATCCGGGCGACGAAATGCGTCCCGAACCCGAAAGCGCGCAGAGTTCCGAGCAGATAGTCGTGATCCACCCTGTCGAACGCCTTCTCTTGGTCGAGGGATAGGAAGGCGACCGACAGACCAGCCTCCTGGGAGCAATGGATGAGGTCCCGGACCAGATGGATGTTGTCGTGGATTGTCCGGCCCGGGACCGTGTAGGACTGGTCGGGGTGGATCATGTGGTCCAGCACGGCACCAAGGCGAGCAGACATCGCCCTGGCGAAGATTTTGTAGTCCGTGCTGAGGAGGGAGACCGGGCGCCAGTTCTTAAGGAGGCGGAGATCGCCCTTCTTAGGCAGCAGGACGATGACTGCCCTGCGCCAAGAGAGGGGCATCTCCCCGGTCGCCAGACTTTCCCCCAGGACCCGCGCGTAGTCGCTCCCCAGGACGTCCCAGAACGCCCTGTGGAACTCCACGGTCAGCCCGTCCAGCCCCGGGGATTTTCCCCTCGAGAGCCGGGCGAGGGCACCGGTCAGCTCCGCCAGGTCCTTGTGCATGAATCCCAAAAAAAAATAGTTTGCAGGTGCAGCAGGTAATCAGGAAGGCAAATGGAATGTTGGCCTTCATTGCGAGAGGGATGGAGTACAAGAGCAGGGAGGTCCTGCTGCAACTGTATAGGGTATTGGTAAGGCCACACCTGGAGTACTGCGTGCAGTTTTGGTCACCTTACTTAAGGAAGGATATACTGGCTTTGGAGGGGGTACAGAGACGATTCACTAGGCTGACTCCGGAGATGAGGGGGTTACCTTATGATGATAGATTGAGTAGACTGGGTCTTTACTCGTTGGAGTTCAGAAGGATGAGGGGTGATCTTATAGAAACATTTAAAATCATGAAAGGGATAGACAAGATAGAGGCAGAGAGGTTGTTTCCACTGGTAGGGGAGGCTAGAACTGGGGGGCACAGCCTCAAAATACGGGGGAGCCAATTTAAAACCGAGTTGAGAAGGAATTTCTTCTCCCAGAGGGTTGTGAATCTGTGGAATTCTCTGCCCAAGGAAGCAGTTGAGGCTAGCTCATTGAATGTATTCAAGTCACAGATAGATAGATTTTTAACCAATAAGGGAATTAGGGGTTACGGGGAGAGGGCGGGTAAGTGGAGCTGAGTCCACGGCCAGATCAGCCATGATCTTATTGAATGGTGGAGCAGGCTCGAGGGGCTGGATGGCCTACTCCTGTTCCTAATTCTTATGTTCTTATGTTCTTATGTATTTTGTAGAAGAGCAGGGGAGTTTTCCCTGTCGTCTTGGCTAATATTTATCCCTCAATCATCACCTAAAGCAGAAAATCTGATCATTTATTTCATTGTTGTTTGTGGGAGCTTGCTGTGCACAAATTGGCTGCCGCATATTCTGCATTACAACAGTGACTACAGATCAAAAGCACTTCATTGGCTGTAAAGCACTTTGGGATGTTCTGAGGTCATGAAAGGTGCTATATAAATGCAAGACTTTATTTCTTTCTGTCTAATACTGAACGATCAAGTAGTAGAATTAACAAATGTTATGTCACAAAAGATGCTCTAAACCTGGACTGATTCTGCTGATCCTTCCCTGTTCCCTTTTAATTTAAATTCACTCCTGTTGTATGTGTGGTAGAGAGAACAATAAAGACTGTGAAGTTGATGGTTTCTGAAAGAGGTACACATACAGCAGGATAAAATCGTCACACCCAGTGGTGGTTGTACTTACAAGAGCAATAGCAGGGCTGGTAGAGCTACCACAGGGCTGGTGACGTAACTCATCACAGTGTTGAACCAGACGGGGAAATCATTCACTATCGTC
Source organism: Pristiophorus japonicus (assembly GCF_044704955.1). Classification (NCBI taxonomy): domain Eukaryota; kingdom Metazoa; phylum Chordata; class Chondrichthyes; family Pristiophoridae; genus Pristiophorus; species Pristiophorus japonicus. Next base: position 41,292,546 of record NC_091993.1, on the reverse strand, counting down.
TCAGACACAATGTCATAAATTTTATCCTGACCACTGTTGAAAAAAGAGCAAAATCTGAATTAACATTGCTCTGATGGTATGTTATTGTACCTCAGTAAATCAGAGTAAGGCAGCACCTCAGACACGTACAATTCTTTTCATAAATGACCTGGTATTAAAGTACGTTACCTAAAAGGCCCACAACTCGGAGATGGCCTGTATCTCGCGATAGCGAAGACAGTTGGTAACATGCATAAGAAGAGCATGAACAGGGTCATGGCCAGGTAGAAATTGTTCGACCTGGGAGGGAAAATACACAACATTATCAATATGTTCACTGTTCATTATCACTGACTGTGGCTATGGGGTAATGTTGAGGGGACTCCACTCCCAGTGCGGAGTGTAACTCAATAGCAGCGTGAGTTGAAGGTTTGGGTGAGGAAGTTGCATCACTCCTGGTATTCAAGCAGCTAAAATCTTTCACCTCCACATCCAATTCTCCACTGCACATTGCTGAGGCTGTAAGCTCGGAGTGTAGTCTCGATAAATTCATCTTCATGAGCCATTCTCAGCGAGCTACACAACAGTCAACATTCACTTGTTTAATCCACCTTGGTCCCAGCCTTTGTCCCAGTAAGAATTACAGGCAAATGATACCAATACTGACTGTTGATGGAAGCAGCCTATTTGATTTGGACTGTGAGCACAAAGATGGAGGACACAGATTCAAGGTTAACAAACTTCAGCTGAGGATAGAGAATCAAAGAAATCATACCCCTTTCTGTACAGAATAGAATCCTACAGCACAGGAGGAGGCCATTCGGCCCATCGTGCCTGTGCCAGCTCTTTGAAAGAGCTCTCCAATCAGTCCCACTCCCCTGCTCCTTCCATAGAAACACAGAAACATAGAAATTTACAGCGCAGAAGGAGGCCATTCCGGCCCATCGTGTCCGTGCCGGCCGACAAAGAGCTGCACGGCCCTCGGTCAGCAGCCCTAAAGGTTACATATAAACCTATGAACAATGACGAAAAGGCAAAGAGCACCCAGCCCAACCAGTCCACCTCACACAACTGCGACAACCCTTATACTGAAACATTCTACACTCCACCCCAACCGGAGCCATGTGATCTCCTGGGAGAAGCAAAAACCAGATAAAAACCCAGGCCAATTTAGGGAGAAAAAATCTGGGAAAATTTATATCTGCGCCGTCCAACAAAAGATCATCCAGTCTAATCCCGATTACCAGCTCTAGGTCCGTAACCCTGCAGGTTACTGCACTTTAAATGCCCATCCAACCATCTCTTAAAAGGGTTTCTGCAACCACCACTCTTCCAGGCAGCGAGTTCCAGATCCCCACAACCCTCTGCGTAAAGAAGCCCCCCCTCAAATCCCCTCTAAACCTTCCACCAACCACCTTAAAACTATGCCCCCTTGTACTATACCCCTCCACCAATGGAAATATATCCTTACTATCCACTGTGTCCAGACCCCCCAATATTTTGTACACCTCGATGAGGTCTCCTCTCAACCTCCTCTGTTCCAATGAGAACAAACCCAGCCTATCCAATCTGTCCTCATAACTAAGATTCTCCATTCCAGGCAGCATCCTAGTAAATCCCCTCTGCACCCTCTCTAGTGCAATCACGTCCTTCCTATAATACGGTGACTAGAACTGCACGCAGTACTCCAGCTGTGGCCTAACCAAAGTATTACACAATTTAAGCATAACCTCCCTGCTCTTATATTCTATGCCTCGGCCAATAAAGGCAAGCATTCCGTATGCCTTTTTGACCACCTTATCCACCTGGCCTGCTACTTTCAGGGATCTGTGGACCAATGGTGGAGCTTTGGAGGCGTGGCCTATTCAGTTGGAGCTGAGCTGCAGTGAGAGAAGGAACTCCCTGCTTTGCTCCTGCCTGGAAGGCCTGGAGTGAGCCCTGAGACCAGCCCAGGAAGAGGAGGAGGGGGCTGGCTTACTACAACTCAACATCCAGAGGGAGAGGAGGAGAGCTGAAAAATTCAACAACTTTATTTACTTCTACAAAGAGTTGGAGAGAGGGGGAAAAGAGCAACAACCTGTGTGGAAGGAGGGAGACTCTACAACATTCGACAGGTGGGTGTTGGTGCATTCCCCGAAAGACATTGTTTTATTGGTGGGGGGAGAAAAGAAGATTTTCTTCGAGGCCCGGAACATCGCTGGGGGTGTGTGTGTGTGTGGAAGTGTGTGTGGGGGTCTTGCTTACAGCTAGGCCCCACACACCACTGAAGCACCCCTCCCCCATTGCCTAGCCTGGGATAGCTGCAGCTACCTGGCTGAAGATTTACTAATCACCCTATTAAACATCATTGGGAGTGTGTGCCTGGGTGGCTCCAGCTGTCCCAGGTGAAGACATCTTCTCCTCCCACCCGAAGACCATCCCATAAGACTGTGCCTTGCTTTGTTTTCCATCATCTAGGGAGTGCGCCCCAGAAAAACACCCACCCATCGCTGTGAGGGGAGACCTGCCCTCACAGCTTCCCTCTTTCCCACCCCCCACTCTCTCTCTCTGTCACTCTCTCTGTCTCTCCCCTCTCTCTCTCAGAGCTCCTTTCCTCCTTAATTGGAAAAACTATTAAGACAACTGAGCAGAGGGAGCAAGGCCCCTCCCCAATTGTCAACTAGGGGAGAGGTGTGCCTCATTGAGAGCTCCTCTGCTCATAAATTCAAATGAGGCCAATTAAAGACCATTAAGGCCTGTGACTCTGGGGTGGGTGTAGCCCTTAAAGGGACCCCGTGACGGTGAATCCATTCACGCCGGTGGCAGGGCCAGCTAAGACTTATGCGCAGGCGGTGTCTGCATCCACGGCACTTCCTGCGCCTCCTGCTGCCCTGCCACCGTTCAGACTAATTACTAAGAAAAATGGGGTCAAGAGCTACACTCACCCCACAATGAGCATCGAGGAGTGCGTGCGGGCGATGGCTGGGGTAGTCGGCCCCTCGGCCATTGTCGCAGCCTCCAAGATGTCTGGGAAGGCTGTATTCTTCCTGGGGTCGGAGCGGGCGGTGTCCCTGGCCCTCGAAAAGGGGCTCACGGTGGGCGGGACGTTCCTGCCGGTGGATCCTCTCGAGGCCACCGCGCAGATGGTCATCATTTCAAACGTCCCGCCCTTTGTTCCCGCTGAGCTCCTCCTCCCTCGCCTGCACCAACTGGGGGAGGTAAGGTCAGGGATCAACCCCATACCGCTCGGCCTCAGGGAGAACAGCCTGCGCCATGTGTTCTCCTTCCGCCGCCAGCTTTTTGTCCGGCTGGCGCGGGAGGAGACGACAGAGGGCAATTTTAATGTGGTGCACGAGGGGACTGCCTACCGCGTCTTCTGGACGTCGGACGGCGTGCGGTGCCATGCCTGTAGGGAGGTGGGGCACGTTCGCAAGAACTGCCCCGCCTCCAAGGCCGCCAAACCACCGAGGGCTGCCAAGGCTGGCACTGCCGCCACCCCTCCCCCTAGTTGCGTCCGCGTGCCGGAGCAGTAGGTGCGCGGGCATCGTCGGGGGCCTTTGTTTTCACGGCCTCCGGCGGGGGGGAGGGAGAGCGTCCGATCGGAAGGAAGGCGCGGAGGAAGGCAAAACATCTCGAGGCGGGTCCCCTCAGTGCGCCAGAAAGTTTGACCACCGCGCTCAGCCCAACCCCGTCACCGGCGAGCGCGGGGTGCCCTGAGCCCGTGCCCGAGCCCTTGACCAATACCGCAGAGGGGCTCGGGCGCGGGCAAGATAAGAAAAAGGGGGGGGGGGCGGAGCGGGAGGCCTCGGCAGACATGGAGGTCTCCCTGCCTCCGCGCACCCCCAGGAACAAAAGGAGGTGCCGCTCCAATGAGGCGGAGGGGGAACAACATCCCTCTGCGGAGGAGTCGGTGCCCGCCGCATGTCCCGCGTCCCCCGCCAGCGACCCCAAACTGCGCCGTAGATGGGAGGAATCTGTCCCTGGGGAGGGTGAGACAGTCGAGGCTGCCCAGCCTCTGCCTCCCGGGGATGGCGTGGAGGATCTGCCTGTCGTGGGGGGCGTGGGGCCAGCGGAGGAATGCGTTGCCGCCGGGTCGAGCGTCCTGGGGACTGAGGCGGGCGGGGCCGAAAAGGCCGAACCTGAGCCCGCCCAGCCAATATCCAACATCCCCTGGGACTTGCTCGACTCGGCAGAAATACACAGTATTAACAATTTTAATGAATCTGTACACGCTGGGCCGGTGGGTGGCGGCGGGGAGGGAGAAGAACACCAACCCTCGCCCCCTACTTTGGAGCTGGGGTACTTGGAGGACCTGGAACATTACTTTGGCCAGGTCTCTCCGTGTTCCCCGGTTCCTGGGGCGGAGGAGGAACCCCTTCACTTCCTGACCCAGCACCGCTTTTAAAAGAGCCCAGTGGGGACTCCTCTGTCGACAATCCTGGGGGTGGGATCGGGGCAGAGCCAGGGCCGGATGGAGCGGCCGGGCCGTTTGCCGTACCTCGTGCGGTCGACGGGCCGGCTGCTAGCGGCGACCTCCCGGAGGGGGATGGGGACTCGGTGGGGGATGAGGGAGAAGATCTCGAGTCCATCGCCAGTGAGGCGGTGGATCTCCTCGTGCCCGCCGCTGAGTCGCCCCTCATTCCCGTCGAGGAACTCCGGGATTTTTTGGTCCAGAGCCAGGGTCGCCGCAACCGAACCCATCTGGCCCGGGAAAGATGGTCCGAGCCGGGGCTACTCATCGCTTCCGTCCGCGTCGCCGCTAAAACCATGGCCGTGGGCGGGCCCTTATCAAAGGCGCAAGGCCTTGAGCTGCGCCGGCTCAAAAAGTTCCTCGCTGGGCTGCTGAAGGAGTGGAGGTCAACAAACGACTCCACTCCACCCCCCACAATAGGTTGCACTATGCTTTTGTCATGAAGATAACCATAGCCAGCCTCAACATCAACGGCGGCAGAGAGGCACACCGTAGATTTAACAATTTTTCGCTCCTGCGGGAGGGAAAATATGCGGTGTGCTTCCTGCAAGAAACCCACACCGTTCTTGGAGACGAAGCCACGTGGCTCCTGGAATGGCAAGGAGAGGTCCGCATGAGCCATCTCACTACCACTTCTTGTGGGGTGGCCATCTTGTTGGCCCCGCATTTTCAGCCGGAGATCTTGGGGGTCGAGGAGCCCATGCCAGGCCGCTTGCTGCATGTCACAGTTCGCCTGTGGGACGTGCCGCTCCATCTCGTGAACGTGTACGCCCCTCAGCCCGGCTCGCAGCAAACGCGCTTCTTCGAAGAAGTGTCCGCTCTTCTTGGCTCCGTCGACGTCGGCGACTGCATTGTCCTCGGGGGGGATTTTAACTGCACACTCGAGGCGAGGGACCGCTCCGGTGCCCCGCAGAGCATGACGGCGATGGAGAAGTTGAGAGACATGGTCGGGTCCTTCGACTTGGTGGACGTCTGGCGAAATCTCCATCCTGACTCCAGCGCCTTTACTTGGGTGAGGCCTGGAGTAGGATGGTCCAGAGTCGACCGCCTTTACATGTCTCGGGCGTACGTTTCCTGCGTCCCGGCGGCCTCCATGCAGCCGGTGCCGTGTTCGGACCACCACCTGGTGTGGGCGGAGCTCGCTTCGCTCCGCGCGAGGACGGGGTCCGCGTACTGGCATTTTAACAACCAGCTGCTGGAGGACGTGCGGTTCCAGGACTCGTTCCGTTGTTTCTGGGCCGACTGGAGAAGGAAGCAGGGGGGCTGCCCCTCCTGGCAAGGCTCACGTCCGTGTCTTCTGTCAAGAGTACGCGAGGGGGTCGACCAAGAGGCGGGCGGCCAGGGTCGGGCGCCTAGAAAAAGAGGTGCTCGATCTGGAGTCCCGTCTCGGTCAAGTCGTCGAGGACCCGGCCCTGCGGACGGTGTACGAAGCGAAGAAGGCCGCGCTGAAGGACCTGCAGCTCGTCGGGTCACGAGGCGCGTTCGTGAGGTCGCGGATCCGGTTCCTGCGGAATCTGGACCGCGGCTCCCCCTTCTTCTACGCGCTGGAAAAAAGACAGCGTGTCCGTAAGCAGCTCTTGACGCTGCTGGCCGACGACGGCTCTCTCGTCTCGGATCCGGAGGGCGTCAACAACAGGGCCCGTGAATATTATGGGGCTCTGTTCTCTCCGGAGCCGTCCAGCGAGGAAGCGCGTAAAGTCTTGTGGGAGGACCTGCCGAAGGTCGGCCCGGAGGGCGGCGAAAATCTGGAAGCTCCGCTAAGCCTGGCAGAGCTGACCGGCGCCCTTGCCCGGCTCTCGAGGGGAAAAGCCCCGGGGCTGGACGGGCTGACCGTGGAGTTCCACAGGGCGTTCTGGGATGTCTTGGGGGGCGACTACGCACAGGTCCTAGGGGAAGTCTGGCGACCGGGGAGATGCCCCTCTCTTGGCGTAGGGCAGTCATCGTCCTGCTGCCTAAGAAGGGCGATCTCCGCCTCCTTAAGAACTGGCGCCCGGTCTCCCTCCTCAGCAAGGACTACAAAATCTTCGCCAGGGTGATGTCTGCTCGCCTTGGCGCCGTGCTGGACAACATGATCCACCTCGACCAGTCCTACATGGTCCCGGGCCGGACAATCCACGATAACATCTATCTGGTCCAGGACCTCATCCATCATTCCCAGGAGGCTGGTCTGTCGGTCGCCTTCCTATCCCTCGACCAAGAGAAGGCGTTCAACAGGGTGGATCACGACTATCCGTTCGGAACTCTGCGCGCTTTCGGGTTCGGGACGCATTTCGTCGCCCGGATCCGACTTTTCTACGCCGCCGCGGAGTGTCTGATAAAGGTTAACGGGTCCTTGACGGCGCCCTTTCACTTTGGGAGAGGGGTGTGCCAGGGATGCCCCATGTCCGGCCAGTTATATGCCATCTGCGTGGAGCCTTTCCTGCGCTTCCTGCGGACGAGGTTGACGGGACTGGCTCTGCAAGGGCTGGGCGTGGAGGTCATCCTCTCGGCTTACGCCGATGACGTGCTCCTCGCGGTAGAGGATCCCGCTGACCTGCGGAGGATGCGTGAGTGCCAGGAGATTTACTCGGCCGCATCCTCTGCCAGGATCAACTGGGAGAAATGTTCCGGACTCCTGGTGGGTCAGTGGCGGGTGGACTCCCTGCCGGAGGAGCTCAGGCCTTTTGCCTGGAGCACGACCCATCTCCTCTATCTGGGAGTCTACCTTAGCCCCGACGAGGAAGCCTGGCCGGCGAACTGGCAAGAGCTGGAGGCCAAGGTCGCCGCTCGCCTAGGGCGCTGGATAGGACTGCTCCGAGTGCTGTCCTACAGGGGTCGAGCGCTAGTCATAAACCAGCTGGTGGCCGCCATGTTGTGGTACCGGCTGGTCACTTTGACCCCTCCCCCTGCGTTTGTCACCAAGATACAGAAGAAGCTGGTGGACTTCTTCTGGAACAACAGGAAGCACTGGGTCTCTGCCGCGGTCTTGAGTCTCCCGCTTGGGGAGGGCGGTCAGTCGTTGGTGTGCGTCAGCACCCAGCTCACGACTTTCCGTCTTCAGACCCTGCAGAGATACCTTTACGTCGAGCCCCCTCCTAGGTGGCGTGCTCTGGCGACGTATTTCTTCTGCCAGCAGCACGGCCTCAACTACGACATGCAGCTCCTGTTTGTGAGCTTGGGGGGGCGTCAGGACCGCCTTCCAGGAGCTGCCTGTCTTTTACAAGGAACTCACCAGGGTCTGGAACAAAGTCTCCACCAAGCGCAGCTCTCCACCGGCTGGAGTGGCGGCTGTCCTGCAGGAGCCGCTGCTCGGGAATCCGTACCTCCACGACCAAGGTTTTAGGTGGCAGTCGGACGAGAGGGCTGTGGCTGGTGAGGTGACCAGGGTTAGGGACCTGCTCGATGGCGGAGGAGCGGGCTGGATGGCGCTAGACACGCTGGCGCGGCGCTTAAATTCAGCCAACATCCGCCACGCGGCCGATGCCATCGAGTCACTAAAAACAGCTCTGGGCCCTGACTCCGTTAGGTGCATCGAGGAGGCTCAAGCACGTGGGGAGATCCCGTCCGAACTGACCCCCGTCCGGACGGAATTCCTCATCGGCGCCAAACCCCGGAACCTCCCTCGGGAGCCGGCGCCTCACAACTTGAGCCGCCTCGAGGAAATCCCCTCCGTGCCTTTCAGTTCTGCGCGGAGGGGTTTCCTGTACGGGCTGCTCCTGCAAACTCTCAACTTTGCCATCCTCGCCTGCCGTCCGGACACGCCATGGCGTACCATCTTGCCGTCCGGAGGAGGCGGGGGTCCCCAATGGAGGGCACTCTACGCGGGAGTCCTCCTAATATTTATCGGGGACTTGGCCTGGAGGGTGGTGCACGGAGCAGTCCCGTGCAATAAATTTTTAAGCCGGTTCACGGGCTCCCAGGCCGCCTGCAATTTCTGCGGTCTGGAAGAGTCCGTGTTCCATGTTTTTATGGAATGCGCGAGGTTGCAGCCCCTGTTTTATTATTTAAAGGGGCTGCTCCTGAAATTCTGGCTGCACTTCAGTCCCACACTCCTGATCTTTGGGCACCCTGTGCGGAGGGGAGCAGGTAGTTCCGAGGGCCTCCTCGTAGGACTGCTCCTGGGCACGGCCAAGGGTGCCATCAGCCGGTCCAGGCAGCGGGCGGTCGAGGGGGTCGTTCAACCTGACTGCCTGCCTCTCTTCCGCGTGTACATCTGCGCCAGGGTGTCCTTGGAGATGGAGCACACGGTGTCCACCGGTACGCTCGCGGCGTTCCGCGAGAGGTGGGCACCGGAGGGACTGGAGTGCATCGACACCCCGACAACCAAATTTTAATTTGATTTTATATTTTAAAGTTTAATTTTGTTTTCATTGCCGGTGTTTTTTAGTGTCCCCCTCCCCTTTTATAGGGGGCACTTAGAGAAAAAAAAATGATTTCAGTGCCCAAAAAAAAACTTTAAAAAAAAACAACAAAAACACAAAAAATACAACAAAAAAAAAGACCAAAAAAAGGGCCTTGGAAATGTTTGGTGCGCCCCCCAGATCGGGGGGACACGATTTAATGATCTAATGTTTTAATTTTCTCACAAAAAGAGTTCTGTGGATGAGCACTCCAAAGTCCCTTTGTTCATCTGCACTATTAAGTGGCCTACCACTTAATGTGTATATCCTTTCCTTATTAACCCTCCCAAAGTGCATCACCTCACACTTCTCTGAATTAAATTCCATTTGCCACTGCTCTGCCCACCTGACCAGTAGATTGATATCCTCCTGCAGCCCATGACTTTCTTCTTCATTATCAACCACATAGCTAATTTTAGTGTCGTCTGCAAACTTCTTAATCATACTCCCTTTGTTCAAATCTAAATCATTGATATCTACCACAAAAAGCAAGGGTCCCAGTACTGAGCCCTGCGCAACCCCACTGGAAACATCCTTCCAGTCACAAAAGCATCCATCAATCATTACCCTTTATTTCCTACCTCCAAGCCAATTTTGGATCCAACTTGTCACTGTGCCCTGGATCCCATGGGCTTTAACCTTCATGACCAATCTACCATGTGGGACCTTATCAAAAGCCTTGCTAAAGTCCATATATACTACATCGCACGCACTACCCTCATCGACCCTCTTGGTTACCTCCTCAAAAAATTCAATCAGGTCAAACACGATCTTCCCTTAACAAATCCGTGCTGACTGTCCCTAATTAATCCTTGCCTTTCCAAATGCAGATTTATCCTGGCTTTCAGGACTTTTTCCAATAATTTTCCCACCACTGAGGTTAGGCTGACAGGCCTGTAATTACTCAGCCTATCCCTTTCTCCCTTCTTAAACAAGGGTACTACATTAGCAGTCCTCCAATCCTCCAGCACCATGCCCAGATCCAAAGAGGACTGGAAAATGATGGTCAAGGACTCTGCTATTTCCTCTTTTACTTTGCTCAACAGCCTGGGATGCATTTCATCCGGGCCTGGGGACTTATCTCCTTTCAAAGCTGCTAAACCCCTTAATACTTCCTCTCTCACTATATGGAGCCCTGCATTTTTTTTCAAGTATACATACAATTCCCTTTTGAAAGTTACTATTGAATCTACTTTAACTATTCTTTCAGGCAAGACATTTTAGATCATAACAACTCACTGCATAAAATAATTTCTCCTCATCGCCCCCTGGTTCTTTTGACAATTATCTTAAATCTGTGGCCTCTGGTTAGCAAGTGGACTAAACCTCCTACCAGAAGCAGCTGGAGCTGTGTTGATTAATACCTTCAAAAGAAGAGCTAGATTAATATTTGATGCCAAGTGAAGCTAATCTCACCTCTCCTAATGCTGATGAATTACACGTGTGACTGTATGCTTTCTAGGGAGTACCATTGACCTCATATTTTATGGACATAGTTATTTGCACCAGAAAAATGCTCTGATTGGGTCTCTGTGATCACATGATCTCATTCCTTGGAGGATAAGACATATCCAACAATTTCTCTGGAATGTGTAATTCGAATCACCCAGCCCAAGTTCTCAGTGACTTTGCAAAGTGTAATTTGAGCCATGCTGACTCCAGACAGGATAGAGCTCCTCCCATGTCACTGAACAAAGAGCAAATAACGACAGACATTTTAAATGTGTCCCAGATGATTGTGATGAACTGCATGCTGCACAACATAGCTGTTGCAGGGGAACGTGCACGTTCATGGCAGAGTAAGAGCAACAAGCCACGGCACAGGAGGAGGAGGAGGAACAGGATGAGAATGAAAAGCTAGCAGCAGCTCAGCAGGAATTCAGAGGCCGTGTTGGGTCACCAGGCTCTGACTGAGTCCTGTCCTTGACCCATAATTGCACGTTGCATTGGCTGCTCTTGACTTGAACGACCAGTCCTCAGTAGTGCTGTTTCGGTGGAAACTATTAATTTCAAAATGAATCACTGGCTGTAAAGTTTAATGTGATGATATGTTGTGTCTTTATTGAAGGTAAGAGTGGAGATTATATTGTATATTTAACATTATGTGTCACTGTACATAAAGTAGAGCAGTGTGATATTTCAACTCTATTCCTCCTACATGATGTCCTTCTGGAAGGAGAAGATAAGGAGGCAGGTCAGGAATCTGTCCTACACCCATTTGTAGTTCAGCAATTCACTTAGCTCGATGAGTGACTGACCCAGGCAGCCGTGCCTGCCTTACACCAATTGCAAGGGCCTGCTGGTTGTAAGGGGCTTCAGGTTGTCCAGAAGGGACTGTTGGTAAACTGCTGACCAGAGTGCCACCTCTCTGTTCTGGTGCTTCAAGTCACATACCCCTTGCGGGAGGGTGAGCCCTCACTCTGGCTGCTGAGAGTCTGTCTACACGTGTGATGGAACCACTATTCTCATAGTACAGAGTTTATACTGCAACACATCAATGAGAGATGCTGGATCTGTACGGCCTACCTGTGCGCCTGAGACCTCATCTGCAGACCTTTGATGCTGCACGTTGACCAGTGACCACCCGCAGAGCCGAGACCCCCAGTGTCGGAGTATCGGCCCATCTTGTATCAACTGTTTGCACCACCTGCTCGTACTCGTCAAATGTTTCCTCCGTTTCATAGCGAGCTAATGAGGCCAAAACCACCAAGTAACTCAGCAAAGTTCATCCTCAGCCTGCCGCCTCAGTCCCTTTCCAACCAGTGAGACGTCAACCACCCAGGGAGGGTGAACGGACATTCAATCTTGGTGGAGGCGTAAAACAGGCAGCAGCAAATCAGCCGCTTGTTATACAGCTGGTTCAATGGAGTGGAAAATCAGGCGGGAGGTATAACGGGTCACTGTGGGGTGGATAAGGGGTGTATAATGGGTGGGTGTATAAGGGGCGGAATGTATAACGTGCGGGGCGGGGTGTATAAGGGACGGGTGTATAAGGGGCGGAATGTATAATGGGCGGGGCGGGGTGTATAAGGGGCGGGTGTATAAGGGGCGTAATGTATAACGGGCGGGGCGGGGTGTATAAGGGGCGGGTGTATAAGGAGTGTATAATGGGTGGGTGTATAAGGGGCGCGTGTAAAGGGGTGGGGACATATCTCACGTGCAGTCTGCATTGCATGTAAGGGGTTGTGTTTTATTATCTTTTTGACATGATTGAATAAAGAGAATTAACCAAACGTTTCAGTGTTTCCTAGTCCACAAACTTACGTTAGAGATAAAGGACATATGACCATATCCTATCATACCTCTACATCAGGGCAATATCTTGTATAAACCCAACAACATACACCCAAAAATCCTTAAAGCAATGGGACAGATGCTTGGCCGTATCTTTAATAGAGATCGCTCATGTCTGGAGCTGTTCCCTCTGACTGGAAGGATTCTAATGTAACTCTATTTTTTAAAGAGACAGACAAAGTGGAGCCAGGTAACTTTAGGCCCATTAGTTTGACTTCCATAATAGGTAAAATGCTTGAAGGTATCAAGAATACCCTATATGGCCACCTGGACAGAGAAGGCCTCATCAGGACATTCAAGACTTACTAATTTGATTGAATTTTCTGAAGCAATTACTCAGTTGGTTGATGAGGGTAGCCCAGTAGATATTGTCTATCAGGGCTTTCAGAAAATGTTGATAAAGTACCTCACAAGAGATGACTCTACACAATAGAATCCTGTGGGATTGGCGATAATCTACTGTGGAGAATTAAGGACTTGTCTGAATGCCTGTAGGCAGAAGATTGCTATCAATGGATTTGGATCAGCTCAGAGACCGGTTCCCAATGGTGTCCCACAGGGATCGCTGTTAGGACCTTTGCTTTCTTCTTCTTATTCTTTGGCTGTCCCCCGAAGTCGAGGATGACTTGCTTCCACACTAAAATGAGTTCTAAAGTGACTGATGAGACCAATGTGGGATCTACAGTCTCTGTCACAGGTGGGGCAGACAGTGGTTGGAGGGACGGGTGGGTGGGGTGCTTGATTTGTCGTACGCTCCTTCCGCTGTTTGTACTTGGCTTCCGCGTGCTCCCGGCGAAGAGACTCAAAGTGTTCGGCGCCTTCCCGGATGCTCCTCCTCCACTGTGAGCAGTCTTGGGCCAGGGATCCCCAAGAGTCGGTGGGGATGTTACATTTTTTCAAGGAGGCTTTGAGGATGTCCTTGAAGTGTTTTCTCTGCCCTTCTGGGACTCGCCTGCCGTGACGTAGCTCGGAGTAGAGTGCTTGTTTTGGGAGTCTAGTGTCGGACATGCGGACAATGTGGCCCGTCCACCAGAGCTGATCGAGCGCGGTCAATGCCTCGATGCTGGGGATGTTGGCCTGAGAGAGAATGCTGACGTTGGTGCGCCTATCCTGCCAATGGATTTTCAGGATTTTGCAGAGACAGCGTTGGTGGTACTTCTCCAGTGCTTTGAGATGCTGCTGTACATAGTCCATGTCTCAGAAGCATAAAGGAGGGCAAGTATCACTCTTTACTACCTGGGGTATTTCTCTTTATTATCTCCATTAATGACCTATATGTAGGTGCTGGAGGACTGATTTGCAAGTTTGTAGATGATACCAAGTTACTGTAGAGAATGCTCAATGACTACAAGCAGATTGTACTGTGTTGGGGGAATGGGCCTGCGTTTGGCAAATAATGTTTAACTTAGAATCATGTAGTGTTATCCACATGGGCAGATCAAATGCTGAATATACTTACATAGAAAACATAGAAAATAGGTGCAAGAGTAGGCCATTCGACCCTTCGAGCCTGCACCACCAGACGATAAGATCATGGCTGATCATTCCCTCACTACCCCTTTCCTGCTTTCTCGCCATACCCCTTGATCCCTTTAGCTGTAAGGGTCATATCTAACTCCCTCTTGAATATAGCCAATGAACTGGCATCAACAACTCTCTGCGGCAAGGAATTCCACAGCTTAACAACTTTCTGAGTGAAGAAGTTTCTCCTCATCTCAGTCCTAAATGGCCTACCCCTTATCCTAAGACTGTGTCCCCTGGTTCTGGACTTCCCCAACATCGGGAACAACCTACCCGCATCTAACCTGTCCCGTCCCGTCAGAATTTTGTATGTTTCTATGAGAACCCCTCTCATCCTTCTAAACTCCAATGTATAAAGGCCCAGTTGATCCAGTCTCTCCTCATATGTCAGTCCAGCCGTCCCAGGAATCAGTCTGGTGAACCTTCGCTGCACTCCCTCAATAGCAAGAATGTCCTTCCTCAGATTAGGAGACCAAAATTGAACACAGTATTCCAGGTGAGGCCTCACCAAGGCCCTTTACAACTGCAGTAAGACCACCCTGCTCCTATACTCAAATTCCCTAGCTCTGAAGGCCAACATACAATTTGCCTTTTTCACCGCCTGCTGTACCTGCATGAATGACTGATGAACCATGACACCCAGGTCTCGTTGCACCTCCCCTTTTCCTAATCTGCCACCATTCAGATAATATTCTGTCTTCGCGATTTTGCCCCCAAAGTGGATAATCTCACATTTATCCACATTATACTGCATCTGCCATGCATTTGCCCACTCACCTAACCTGTCCACGTCACCCTGCAGCCTCTTAGCATCCCCCTCACAGCTCACATCCTACAAGGATCAGAATTAAAGCCAGTTTATTGACATAAAAGATTCGGGTGTTTCAATGTATCATAAGAACATAAGAATTAGCAGCAGGAGTCAGCCATTTAGCCCCTCGAGCCTGCTCCACCATTCAATAAGATCATGGCTGATCTTCTACCTCAACTCCAATTTCCTGCACTATCCCCATATCCCTTGATTCCTTTAATATTCAAAAATCTATCGATCTCTGTCTTGAAAATACTCAAAAACTGAGCCTCCACAGCCCTCTGGGGTAGAGAATTCCAAAGATTCACCACCCTCTGAGTGAAGAGGTCCGTCCTAAATGGCCAACTCCTTATTCTGAGACTGTGACCCCTGGTTCTAAATTCTCCAGCCAGACGAAACATCCTCCTTGCATCTACCCTGTCAAGCCCTGTAAGAATGTTTTATGTTTCAATGAGATCATCTCTCATTCTTCTAAACTCTAGAGAGTTTAGGCCTAGTCTACTCAATCTCTCCTCATAGGACAAGTCCCCCATCCCAAGACTCAGTCTGGTGAACCTTCATTGCACTCCCCCTATAGCAAGTATATCCTTCCTTAGATAAGGAGACCAAAAGTGTACACAATACTCCAGGTGCGGTCTCACCAGGGACCGATATAATTGCAGTAAGATGTCTTTACTCTTATACTCAAATCCTCTTGTAATAAAGGCCAGCGTTCCATTTGCTTTCTTAATTGTTTGCTGTACCTGTATGTTAACTTTCAATGACTCTCTAAAGGTTCATGATCAATGCCGTGAAGTTATATCTAAAGCAAAATGGCTACTTGATAAAGCAAAATGGCTACACAGGAAAATTCATTACAACACAAAACATACTATATTGTAAAGACCTTGGTTAGGCCTCACTTAGAATACTGTGTCCAGTGTTGGTCTTCTCACACAGTGTTCTAAGTGAGGCCTAACCAAGGTCTTTACAATATGGTATGTTTTGTGTTGTAGTGAATACTGACCCTGTGGAAAGGGTGCAGAGGAGGGCCATAAGATTTGTTCCCAGTTTAAAACACCTTAGCTACCCAGATAGACTCAAGGAGCAGGGTCTCTATATTTTAGAGAGGGGTAGACTCTGGGGCGATTTGATCAAGGTTTATAAAATAATGAACAGGCTAGATTGTGTTAACATGAACAAATTATTTCAACTGGATAGGTTAGGGAGGACCACGGTCACGATTAAGAGTTACAGAAGGCAGAACTAGGTTAGATGTTGGGAGGTTCTTGTCCCAGAGAATAGTAGACCTGTGGACCAGTCTCCCAGCGCATGAGGAGAATAATGCGCTGCGCTATACTCCGAGTGGGACCGATTTCTGGCTGGGGCGGAGATCACTTCACACAAGAGGTAGGTGTCTTATAATACAAGTTCGCGTCAATGTGATCTCTTGGACTAGGTTCGATCACCTCGGGGTCAGAGAGGAATTTTTCAGATTTTTGGTCCCTATTTGGCCTGGGGTTTTTGAATCTGTTTTTTTCTCCTCTGCCAGGAATTTCCATGGCTCTGGGCGGGATGGGGAGTGTTTGTATCATTATACATAAGATATCAAAACTGTGTTGGAGAGGCTAAAAAATGGACCAGGCGGTCTTTTCCTGGCCGACATTATTGTATGTTCATATCATCACTTTCTGGATCCTCCTGAACCACCTTCTCAACCATCAGCTGCTTCCATTTGTGTTGTATTTTGCAGTAACTTAACTGATTCAGGGAAAGTTATCCAAGATACTCAAGTAACATCTGACATCTCTAACATGCTTTGACTCTCATCAGTGGCTATTTACATATGGGCCTTGTTATGTATTAATGCTTGGGGGTCACCAGACACCAGAAGGCGCCGCGGTCGGAGGTCATCGGGCTGTACACATATGGCATGTGTGCTTGGTCACCAGTATATAAGCTGTGTGTCTTTGTCAAGCTGGCGCTCTTGGGCTGGAATAAAGATGGTTCAGGCCTACTTCTGCACCTATTTTCTATGTTTCTATGTTGCACCTGAGTGAGTTTACAGTAACCAGACTCTTGAGTCATTACAATTGGCGACGAGGTAATTTAAGAACCTTCGCATGCACAATGGGCACGGTTGGAATCCTGGAGAGATTCGTGGAGGATGAGGATTGGGTGGATTTTTCGACCGCCTGGATCAGTATTTTGTGGCCAATGGCATGGAGGCTGAGGCCTAGGCAGTTAAGCGCAGGGCAGTTCTCCTCACCGTTCGTGGTCTGAAAATTCGCTGCCTCATGAAGAATCTTCTCTCGCCTGTATGTCTGGTGAAAAAAAGGGTACGAGGAATTGTGTACGTTGGTGGGTAACCATCTGAAGCCAAAAGAGGGGATCATCATATAACGCTACCATTTCTACATGCATGTTCGTGCTGAGGGCCAGGACGTGTCGTGATTTGTTGCCGACCTGCGATGTCTTGCTGAGCCGTGTAAGTTCGGGAACATGCTGGAAGACATGCTGCATGAGGAAGCTGTTGACTGCAGAGATGCTGGATTTGAAAAAGGCCATCGCGACTGCCCAGGAGATGAGAATTTGAGGCAGATATCATCGACGAGTCGGAGTTCCAGGGCAAGTACTGTAAACAAGATGGCGCCGTCTTCGGGCAGAGCTGCTTACGTGAAACCTGCTGCTGATCAGAGCCCGCCAACTGGTTCGAACCAGATTTCACTCTGTTGACATTGTGGGGGCAATCATCGGCCTCATCAGTGTCAGTTTAGACAATACTCATGCAATGGATGTTCGAAAGTGGGGCATCTTCACAGGATGTGTCCACAATGGAGCAAGCGTGGTGCAGCTCACCACGTGGTTGATGAGGACCAGTTCAGTGATAGCCTGGATTCGCAACCCGAGGAGGAAGCTGAATGGGCTGTATTCGTTCCTGAGCAAGAGCCAGCCGACAGTCGTTAATGTGAAGCTGAATGACATGCCTGTATCAATGGAGCTGGACACGGGTGCGATCCAGTCGATAATGAGCCAAAGGACATTCGACAAGCTGTGGGACACTAAGGCTGTGAAACCGAAGCTGAGTCTAGTCAATGGCAGGTTGCATACTTACACAATGGAACTCACACCGGTGCTCGGCAGTGCAGCAATCGAGGTGTCATATGATGGTGTGGTTCACGAGCTATCATTGTGGATCATCCCAGGTAATGGTCCAATGCTGTTTGGCAGGAATTGGCTTGAGAAAATCAAGCTGAACTGGAATGATGGCAAGATGTTGTCCTCGGTGGATGATACTTCGTGTGTTCAAGTATTGAAAAAGTTTACTTCTTTGTTTGAACCGGGCTTGGCAATTTTACAAGAGCCAAGGTGCAGATTCACCTGGACTCCAAAGTAAGGCCTGTCTACCACAAAGCTCAGTCTGTTCCGTACATGATGAGGGAGAAGGTTGAAATTGAGCTTGTCAGACTCCAGCGTGAAGGGATCATATCACTGGTCGAGTTTAACGAGTGGGATAGTCCCATTGTTCCTGTGTTGAAGAGTGATGGCACTGTCAGGATTTGAGGAGACTACAAGTTTCGATTAACCGATTTTCGAAACAGGATCAGTATCCATTACTGAGGACTGATGACCTGTTCACCATGCTAGCTGGTGGAAAGTCGTTCACGAAACTGGATCTGACGTCGGCCGATATGATACAGGAGCTTGTCGACACTTCGAAAAAACTCACCTGCATCAACACCCATAAGCGACTGTTTGTTTACAACAGGTGTCCTTTTGGGATTCGTTCGGCTGCAGCCATATTTCAGAGGAATAGGAGAGTTTACTGAAGTCCGTTCCTAGAATTGTTGTGCTTCAAGATGACATTCTGGTCACAGGTCGCGACACTGCTGAACATCTGAACAATCTTGAAGAAGTCCTACAGTGTCTGGACAAAGTAGGACTCAGGCTGAAACGCTCGAAGTATGTATTCATGCACCTGAAGTCGAATTCCTCGGGAGGTAGATTACTGCTGATGGCATCAGGCCCACTGATTTGAAAACCGAGGCCATCAAAAATGCACCCAGGCCTCAGAATGTGATGGAGCTGCATTCGTTCCTTGGGCTACTCAACTACTTTGGTAATTTCTTACCCAGATTGAGCACTTTACTAGAGCCACTGCATGTGTTACTAAGAAAAGGCGACAACTGGATCTGGGGAGCATCTCAAGATACAGCCTTTGAGAAAGCCAAGAATCTGCTATGTTCAAACAAGTTGCTTGTTCATTATGATTCATGTAAGTGTCTTGTATTGGCCTGTGATGCTTCATCATATGGGGTTGGCTGCGTACTCCAACAAGCAAATGAATCAGGCAAGCTACAACTTGTGGCGTATGCTTCGAGAAGTCTGTCTAAAGCGAAAAGAGCTTACAGTATGGTAGAGAAAGAAGCTTTGGCCTGTGTGTATGGGGTAAAAAAAATGCACCAGTACCTGCTTGGTCTTCGTTTTGAACTAGAAACGGATCACAAGCCGCTCATTTGATTGTTTGCGGAAAACAAAGGTATTAATACCAATGCATCGTCCTGTATTCAAAGGTGGGCACTAACACTGTCTGCCTATGATTACATCATCTGTCATAGACCTGGTACTGAGAATTGTGCCGATGCACTGAGTCGTCTGCCCTTACCCACAACTGAGATGGAGACGCCTCAACCTGCAGATCTACTGTTAGTAATGGATGCTTTTGAGAGTGAAGGAACCCCTGTCACTGCTCAACAAGTTGCGATCTGGACCAGCCATGACCCTATTTTATCGGTTGTGAAACGGTGTGTACTCAGTGGTGATTGGTCTGCCATACCTATGGAGATGGAGATGCGTAAGGAGACCAAACCTTACAACAGCCGTAACAGTGCCAGCGATCCACTTTGGACCTTGACCATAGTTCAGTACATAAACCGGATCGGCTGTCTATTCACAGACTGTTTACTGTGGGGTAATCGTGTAATCGTGCCTAAGAAAGGTAGAGAAAAATTTGTACGTGAACTTCATAGCACTCATCCTTGTATCGTCGTGATGAAGTCCATTGCTAGGTCTCATGTATGGTGGCCTGGAATTGACTCTGGAATCATGCATGCATCAGTGCAATACTTGCATGCAGCTAAGTAAAGTACCAGCGGAATCTCCGTTGAGTCTTTGGTCGTGACCATCCAAACTATGGTCGAGGATCCACATTGATTTTGCCGGCCCGTTCCTAGGAAAGATGTTTTTTGTCATGGTAGATGCATATTCTAAGTGGATAGAGTGTATTATTATGTCATACAGCACATCTACAGCTACCATTGAGAGCCTTCGTATCATGTTTGCTGCTCATGGTTTGCCTGACATTGTTGTGAGCAACAACGGATCTTGCTTCACAAGTCTTGAGTTCCAGGAGTTCATGAAACTCAATGGCATCAGACATGTGAGATCAGCTCCATTCAAGCCTGCTTCTAATGGTCAAGCAGAGCGTGCCATTCAAACAATCAAGCAAATTATGAAACGTGGAACTCAGGGCTCACTGCAGAGACGGTTGTCATGTATATTGCTCAGTTACAGGTCAAGACCTCATACACTTACTGGGGTTCCTCCTGCTGAACTACTGATGAAGAGAAATCTCAAGACCAGGCTTTCTCTTGTTCATCCTGATTTGAATGATCGTGTTGAAAACAGACGTCAAAGTCAGCAATGGTGTCATGATCGTGTTGCCGTGTCACATGACATCTCGGGCAACGATCTGGTTTATGTACTGAACTATGGTCAAGGTCCAAAGTGGATCGCCGGCACTGTTACAGCCAAGGTGGGTAACAAGAGTGCTTATTGTCGTGCTCAAGAATGGGCAAACATGCAGGAAACACCTTGACCAGGTTAAACTGCGGCACACGGATGAACTGGAACCGAGTGAGGAAGATGCAGTCAGTGACCAACCAACCTTTGTTCACTCATCAGAGAACTCTGCTGACATTACTGACTCTGAACCTTCAGTCTCTGATGTGGTCATGACCACTCCCATCAGATCGGCTACTCAGCCCTCAGTCTCAACGGACTCAGAACGCTCGCCCAGAGTCAAAGTTGAACTGAGACGATCAACTCGTGAGAGGAAAGCCTCAGACCGTCTTAATTTGTAAAAACTGTTGTTAAGATTTTAAAAGGGGGATGTTGTTATGTATTAATGCTTGGGAGTCACCAGACACCAGAGGCCACCGCGGTTGGAGGTCATCGGGCTGTACGCATGTGGCATGTGTACTTGGTCACCTGTATATAAGCTGGGTGTCTTTGTCAAGCTGGCACTCTTGGGTTGGAATAAAGATGGATCAGGTTGCACCCGAGTGAGTTTACAGTAACCAGACTCTTGAGTCATTACAGGCCTGAAACCACGCCCCTCCAGTGGTACCTCCCTATGGGACAGTATCCACTTCTCATTCGTGGGTCCTTCTCTATGGAACAGACTATGTTCATCCTGCTCAGTCTTGCTCCTCAGTGATACTTCTCTTCAAGTCTGATAGCATCTTCTGGTATCCTTCTAGTTCCTCCTGTCACATGACCCCACACCGACCTCCTCTGCAGTGGCCTCCCACCTCAGCTTCATCCCCTGGCCAGTGCTGGGTCCCCCTCCTCCGCAGGCAACACTTTGCCGCAGTATCGATCCACGACCGGCAGATCTGTCACTTCTCACCAAAACTGCAATCATGTCCGGCGCACGGTGTGCTGCTCATACCAGCCTGTAAATGGGGCGACGATTGAAACTTGGGTACCTTTGCAGTTCAAGTGGCTGATTCGCTCGGTGAGCAGCATTCTTGCATGTGCTTTCCGCTTGGCCACGCAATTGCGCGTTATTTTTAACGCCATTTAATGACCCCGAGCTCCAGAAGGTACACAGACTAAGTGGTGAAAGGCAGTAAAAATGTTACCTCCCATTTAACTCCTGTGTGACAGAGGTCATTTGGAATTAGGAGCAGGAGTCGGCCATTCGGCCCCTTGAGCCTGCTCCGCCATTTAATAAGATCACGGCTGATCATCGACCTCAACACCACTTTCCCGCCCGATCCCCACATCCCTCGATTCCCCAGAGTCCAAAAACCTCTCTCAACCTTGAATATACGCAACCACTGAGCATCCACAGCCCTTTGGGGCAGAGAATTCCAAAGATTTACCACCCTCTGAGTGAGGAAGTTCCTCCGCATTTCAGTCTTAAGAGGCCGACCACTTATCCTAAGACTATGTCCCTTAGTTCTGGACTCTCGAGCCAGGGGGAAAACAGCCTCTCAGCATCTACCCTGTCAATCCCCCTCAGAATCACTCCCCTCCCCCAGTGTTTTGCACTAGCACTTGTATTCCAAAAACACAGCTGGGGAATTCCAACCCCTTATTTATAGTTTAGTTATTATTGACTCGGTTACATGTATTATTGCTAGTTATGAGCACTAACTGGATGCTAACTGGTGGTTAGTCTAACAGTAGTAGGATTCTCATTGTTATGTATTAATGCTTGGGGGTCACCAGACAGCAGAGGGCGCTGTGGTCGGAGGTCATCGGGCTGTACGCATGTTGCATGTGTGCTTGGTCACCTGTATATAAGCTGGGTGTCTTTGTCACACTGGCACTCTTGGGCTGGAATAAAAATGGATCAGGTTGCATCAGACATTCGCTGGGAATTTACTTGGAGCTGTTGCCGGGGATTCCCGACCGTCACAGCTCCAAAGAAATGTCCTGTCATTCTCCGACTTCCAACTCTTCCTAGTTAAGTCTTGCCAGTACCACCGCACATGGGGAAATCACTGGGGGGCGGTGAATCCATCTTCTCGTGTCCCAAGCACTGAGCCCCACTCTAAGGGAATTGGGACTACAGCGTTGCTAACCTCATCATTGTTAATGGGGTCGGGGAATCACCCATTACACAGCTTCAACTATAGAATTTAGCTCCAAATTCGTAGAAGGTAAACTTAAAGTCATGGAAATCCAGGTGACTTAAATCAAGTGAGCAGATTCTCATCTGATCAGGAGAATAAAAAGCACAGAGGAGAAACATTGACACTAATTACACAGAGACAAGGGAGTGATGTAATTAAGAAGTTATTTTAACGAGGGAGTTTAATTTAACAAATATCATCAGTCACGACCTGATTGATCACTAAGTGCCACAAGGATTGTATTGTTCTAATTAAGCCAATGATTTCATGATACCTTGTAATTGGGTTCAATATTAAGCTAAGTAACCACGTCCATCACAACTCACTCACCAGGAACATGGAGTTATTTATCTCGCGCACTAACCTCGAAGCCCGGAATACTTGCTGATGTGGAACGTTGCAAGTCAACACTGCCCAGCTCCTTAAATACATGAGGCCAATCAGTTTGAGGACATTGAACGCCGGAAGACACGGAGAGAAGAAAGCTCCCATCCTAGAGATTGAAGGGGAAAAGGAAAAGCTGGAGAACTGAGATAAAAATGTGCTGGAAATGCACGGCGGGTCAGCCAGCCTCTGTGAAGAGGAAAGACCGCTTACTGTGTCATGTTTAGTCCCGCCATCACAACCCGAAGGTAGGGTCCACACCCAAAACATTAACCGCTCTTTTTTCTTTCCAGAGATGACTGGCCTGCTGCATATTTCCAATATTTTCTGTTTTTATTAGTAAGGATTATAGTTGTCACGCCAAAGTGCATCACATAAAAATACAAAGTTGGTACAACACAGAAACAGACCATTTACCCACCCGTTCCCATAATCCTCTATTCCTTCATCCACCTATCGAATCTGATCTTGAACATCATTTCTGTATCGTGAATCCCAGAGCCTCACGACTCTCTGTGTGAAGATTTCTCCTTCCCTCTGTTCTAAATCTTATCGATTCAATCATGCATCCTGGGCCTTGTTTTTGACCCCCTCAACTACTGAAAACAATCTCCTATCTACTCCTTCCATCATTTTAAACATATTGCCTCGAAATCTGCATTGTTCGAACAAAAACAATGTAGGTTACGTCTCGGACAAAGACCTCCTCTACGATCATATTTCACATCTTTTTTGAAAGTGAACCACGATAAAATCTCGCAATGACCCCACTGAATGTGGGGCTTTGAGTACAATATTGCAGCAATTCTATTAGTTGCAAGAGGCAAGTTTCCTAGCTCCTGCTCCAGGAATGGTGTGTCACTAGGTGGGAGTGCAGGTGACAGGTGGAGCTATAGTACCAATCCTAGGTCCCATACTCCAATCTAATGAGGTGCCTCACATTACGTCATCACAAAGACATGCACCTGATTTGGAAAGTAACACTTATAACATCACTAATCTCAAACATTATCAATCCTTCATCCTCTGAATATCTCCAAAATTAATGATAATATTTAGATTGCAATTGCATTGATAGAGAAGAATCATAGAATCATAGAAGTTTACAGCACGGAAGGAGGCCATTTCGGCCCATCGTGTCCATGCTGGCCAACCAGAGGCTATCCAGCTTAATCCCACTTTCCAGCTCTTGGTCCATAACCCTGCAGGTTACAGCACTTCAGGTGCACATCCAAGTACTTTTTAAATGTGGTGAGGGTTTCTGCCTCTACCACCCTTTCAGGCAGTGAGTTCCAGACCCTCACAACCCTCTGCGTGAAAAAATTTCCCCTCATTTCCCCTCAAATCCCCTCTAAACTTTCTAGCAATTACTTTAAATTTATGCCCCCTGATTGTTGACCCCTCTGCTAATGGAAATAGGCCCATTCTAGCCACTATATCTAGGCTCCTCATAATTTTATACATCATAGGTGGTCCCTCGAACATTGATGACTTGCTTCCACAAGCGTTCATAAATGTTTCAATGAAGGACCCGATGTTCCAGTCCTGAACTCCAATTTAGGAGGTGGAAGATGCCTGTGCGTGGATTTTTTTAACGTGTGGTGACCATTGCACATCAGCCACCACAATTTTATACACCTCAATGAGGTCTCCCTTCAGCCTCCTCTGTTCCAATGAAAACAAATCCAGCCTATCCAATCTTTCCTCATAGCTAAAATTCTCCACTCCCGGCAACATCCTCGTAAATCTCCTCTGTACCCTTTCCAGTGCAATCATGCCCTTCGTGTAATGCAGTGACCAGAACTGCATGCAGTACTCTAGCTGCGGCCTAACCAGTTTTTTATACAGTTCAAGCATAACCTCCCTGCTCTTGTATTCTATGCCTCAGCTAATACAAGGCAAGCATTCCGTATGCATTCTTAACCACCTTATCCACCTGGCCTGCTACTGGCCTGAAACATCCAAACGTCCCAGCATGTTTGCTACAGATCAGCCATGACCTAACTGAATGGCGGAACAGGCTCGAGGGGCTCAATGTCCGATTCCCATTTCTATCTTTATTTATTTGTTCCAATAACCCATGAGAACAATCTACCCTCTGCCGCCCCCCCCCCCCGTATGAATCTTGCTACATACCATATCATTCCCTGATTATATATCAGATGCAAAACATTCTCGGCAATCTTGAATTCTCCATACTCGGGCTGCAAGAGATTTGGAATAAAAAGTGAGAACACGCTGCAATCAATAGTGAAACTGTGCAAAGCTCAAATCTGTGCAATACTGACAAATTTACTCTCCAGATCCCAGCACCAACAGTCGCTCAAGTATCGCACGAAAAGGCCACGGATGAAATCGATGAGCAGGATGCTACCCACTGTGAATAGCATGTCAATAATAGACAGCTTCAGCATCTCCTGAAAACAGAAACAACTGGTTATTTAATCCGTGCTTAGCATAAGGACAGTGGTTTACATGAATAGCTTGCCACAGGGATGAAATGAATTCGCTGTGTGGAGACATTCTTTGCCGTTGCCTCATGGTGACCACCTTTCGGAATGCTTCACACGTAACATTTTATTGGGGCTTTTCTATAAACTTCATTAGTGGATAGACTGGAGAAGCTGGGGTTTTTCTCCTTGGAGCAGAGAAGGTTGAGAGGAGATTTGATAGATGTGTTCAAAATCATGAGGGGTCTGGACAGAGTAGATAGAGAGAATCTGTTCCCATTGGCAGAAGGGTCGAGAACCAAAGGACACAGATTTAAGGTGATTGGCAAAAGAACCAAAGGCAACATCAGGGAAAGCTTTTTTATGCAGAGAGTGATTAGGATCTGGAATGCACGGCCTGAAAGGGTGGTGGAGGCAGACTCAATCATGGCTTTCAAAAGGGAATTGGATAAGTATCTGAAGGGAACAAAAATGCAGGGCTGCGGAGAAAGGGAGTGGGACTAGCTGAGGTGCTCTTGCAGAGAGCCGGCATGGGCTCGATGGGCTGAATGGCCTCCTGTGCTGTAATCATTCTATGATTCTATGATTAATGAGTAATGGAGTGAGCCTTTGGCTGAGGGGTAGCATTGCCGCCCATGAGTCGGAAGGTGCAGGGTTCAAGTCGCGCTCCAGGTAGTCCCAGTGAGTGGAGACCAGAGCTCCGGTCCCGATTTCTGGGTTGACATCCAACAGGATACTCACGTTTGGTGGGTGTGGGTGATGTAATGTATTTGCTTCATGGGTCCTTTTGCTTAAGAATTCATAGCAACACATTGACACGAAGAACTAGTTGGTTTATTAGCAAAAGTTTTAACAATTACACTACACATTACCAGTTCATCCACCAGGCTCACAGCCACCTACCTCATTGTGGATCCCCCTGAACCCAACTGGCTGGGGTTTTATTGAGTCTTGTGAACATCACATGATTGGTTAAGCCACTCCCAACTCAACATCTCTTCAACTATTTTAAATGTAACTTTAAAACAAGTGCTCCCTTTCTGGTAAGGGCACTCAAACCCATAAATTTAGAAATTAACTGGGAAATTTGTCAATCAAATTAAAATTTGATTGCCGGGGGTGATGATGCACTCCAGTCCCTCCGGCGCCCACCTCTCGCGGAAGGCCGCGAGCGTACCGGTGGACACCGCGTGCTCCATCTCCAGGGATACCCTGGCTCGGATGTAACTGCGGAGTAGAGGCAGACAGTCGGGCTGAACGACGCCTCGACCGCTCGCTGCCTGGACCGGCTGATGACCACCTTGGCCGTGCCCAGGAGCAGTCTACGAGGAGGCCTTCCGACCTGTCCGCTCCCCTCCGCACAGGATGCCCAAAGATCAGGAGTGTGGGACTGAAATGCAATCAGAATTTGAGGAGCAGCCCTTTCAAATAATGGAAGAGGGGCTACAACCTTATACATTGGATGTAGACATGGAACACGGACTTTTCCAGACCACAGAAATTTCATCAACAGCTCTACAACTCTTTTAGAGTAAACAAAATAAACATTAGATCAAGTGCCCCCCGACTCCAAACATTTCCCAAGGCCCTTTTTTTTTTGTATTTTTGTAGGTTTTTTTTGTGGGGTTTTTTGGGCTCTAAAACCATAATTTACAAGTGCCCCCTATAAAAGGGGAGGGGGACACTAAAACCGGCATTTAAAACAAATTAAACTTTAAAACATATAAAATCAAATTAAAATTTGTTTGCCGAGGGTAATAATGCACTCCAGTCCCTTTGGTGCCCACCTCTCGCAGAAGGCCGCGAGCGTACCGGTGGACACCGCGTGCTCCATCTCCAGGGACACCCTGGCCCGGATGTAAGCGCGGAAGAGAGGCAGGCAGTCGGGCTGAACGACCCCCTCAACCGCCCACTGCCTGGACCGGCTGATGGCCCCCTTGGCCGTGCCCAGGAGCAGGCCTACGAGGAGGCCCTTGGACCTGCCCGCTCCCCTCCGCCCGGGGTGCCCAAAGATCAGGAGTGTGGGACTGAAGTGCAACCAGAATTTCAGGAGCAGCCCCTTTAAATAGTGGAACCTTATACATTGGACGTAGACATGGAACACGGACTTTTCCAGACCACAGAAATTTCATCAACAGCTCTACAAACCTCTGAGCATACATTACAGATGGCAGGACCCCCCCCACGCCCCTCACAATTGTATGGGTTGTGGGAATTCTCTCGCTGTATATGAGTGACCATCTTATGGACTGGTATAGAGATGGCTAAGGACGTGGGAAGAGTGTTCATGCCGCTGCCAGTTCGACTGTGAATCAGCTTGCAGATCCTTCCACTGCTTCCACACTGTTCCCCAGTTTTGTGTGGAATCATTAGTTTATTTTTCCCGACAGACAGGCAGCCCCTGGCAGCCCCACTGAGCGAAAGGTGCTCTGTGATTGGCAGATTGCTGTGAACTTGAGGGGGAAAGAGGGGGTGTGGAGGGGGAGGGGGAGGGGGGAGGTAGAGGGTGGGAGGGGGTGGAGGTACATCTGGTGGGATTGGGCTGCACTCCTCACAAGGGATGCTGGGAGATTTGAAGGTGATGGAATGTAACTTGACCTTGTGACCTTGAGGTTTTACCTTGCTAACGGGATTTCGGTTCGCACACCAAGGTTCAGCTACGGAGCTAAAATCCAGCTGAAAGTGTTCTTTACAAATCAATAGCAAATATGCAACTTCATTCGATTATTCCGAATCACTCAGAAAAGCACTTTCTGGTCAGGAAATGCATTATGAAATGATCTGATGTAACTTTTGGAGTCAGAACCCAGCTTTATTTGATAATTCTTTCATTACACCTCCTTCTCAGACCCTAGTACCTTGCGTCTCTCATTCAGTGGAGAGGTTGACGCAGTGTGGGTTACAGGCTTCCCTCGGTCGAGAGGAGGCATGCGAAGGAGCTCCTGCAAGTATCCTGCCAGAATTATCGAAACACAACCATTGAGTCTGGCTGGGTACAAGCACGACTCAAAGCTGGGATTCAAACTTTGGCTCTTTATAGAAGAGAATGCAAGCTCGGAGAACAACACCTCTACTTTCGATTAAAAGAAAGACTTGCATTTACATAGCGCCTTTCATGACCACCGCATGTCTCAAAGTGCTTTACAGCCAATTAAGTACTTTTGGAGTGTGGTCATTGTTGTAATGTGGGAAGATTAGGCACTTTACAGCCTGCCGGCATCAACACCGAGTTTAACAACTTCACAACTCAGAATCATAGAAATTTACAGCACGGAGGGAGGCCATTTTGGCCCATCGTGTCCGCGCTGGCTGACCAAGAGTTATCCAGCCTAATCCCACTTTCCAGCTCTTGGTCCGCAGCCCTGTAGGTTACGGTACTTCAAGTGCCTTTTGTTTCTTTACTTGTCCCATTACCATCTCCTTCTGCCTCGCACCATCATCCCTTTTGTCTCTTAATCTCTCCTGCCTCCCACCCTATCACAGAGCTTTCCTTTTGTTCACTAGGGTGATATTTTATCAAAATCCCACATCAGCCGACCTGTGGCTTCTCTGAGTGTGATTGGCAATTAGTGCGGAGTTAAATCTATGTTTTGTTCTGTCGGCCCAACCCCTGCGCGTAACTGGATTGAGATCCCCAAACTCCGCTCACATTGGACCCTTACCGCCACCAAATAGATCAGCCGCGATCGATGGGATGAATGTTTGAAGTGCTCTTGCAGAGAGTCGGCACGGGTTCGATGGGCCGAATGGCTGTAACCATTCTATGCTTCTATGGGACAGATTTTCCGGTCCTTTGTGCTCCGTTTTTTTGCCCCAGAGGGGCGTCAATGGCGATGGTGAGGTTTTCTGTGTGGGCGGTCAACCTCCAGCGCCCCGTGAAGGGGTGGCGGGGGGGGCGCGGGGGTTTCGGGGCCGGTTTTGCGACGGCGCAGAGCAGCACTGCCCGGAAAAGCGGTGCCGGGTGTGCAACGCCCCTGGTTCTGACACGGCGCGCCTGACCCGTATGCCCCGTAGCGCGCCCCGCAGTGATCACCCAGGAAATCGGGCGGTGCAACTATACCAACTGCACACAGGTAAGTAATGCCGTCCTAAGGTAAGTGTGATCATTTTGTCTTTTTGTTTATTTTGTGACTTATAATGTATTGGCAGTGCTTTTGTCATTTTATTTCAGGTGTTTGTGTCTCCCCAGGCGTCTCTTGGAGCACTCCCGGCCCGGCTCTTTAGCTCGGGATCTTCCCATGCCAATGCCCAGGAGTGGTGTACAACGCCTCCCTTAGTGCTGCGCCCCACACTCAGCCTCCAGCTGCCCAATGTTACTGATTGAGGCGCAAACTGCTCCCGGGTGCAAAGTTTACCGCCCCAAAATCATCGAAGCCAAAAATCCGGCCCTATGAATTTGAACCCAGGTCCCAGAAGGGTTGCCAACCCTCCAGGATTGCCCTGGAGTTACCAAAAATGGAAGATTAATCTCCTGGACATCGCTGTGAGCAAAACCCGGGAAAAAAATCAGAGGGGCATTCAAAACTAGTTTTGCATTATTCTTTCATTTTCTATTAACATTTTAATTTATTAGTTATTCAATTATTGGGGGGAAAAAGGCGGTTTCAATAACTATCAAGATTAATGTAATCGGGTAACCGTTTTCCAATTGGCTGCGAGAAGGCAGTGCGCCCGGAGGATGGACCAATGGTGGGAAGGTGGGGGTTGGGGGGTGGGAGGTCATGTGAGGAAACCTCTAGGAATTCACCCAACCAGAGTTGGCAAATCTAGGCCCAGAGGTGATCGCAGTGCTCATTGTTTGCTGAGTCACCCTGCTATTCTAACGCAGAATGACATCGCATATATAAACTATAAAGAACATAAGAATTAGGAGCAGGAGTCGGCCATTTGGCCCCTCGAGCCTGCTCCGCCATTTAATGAGATTATGGCTGATCTGCTACCTCAACTCCACTTTCCTGCACTTTCCCCATATCCCTTGATTCCCTTAATATCCAAAAATCTATCGATCCCTGCCTTGAATATCATTCATTATAGGCAGTCCCTCGAAACGAGGATGACTTGCTTCTATGTCAAAAAAAGATGAGTTCACAGGTGTTTCAATGAAGGACCCAAACTACATCGTGAAGGGTGGAAGATGCCTGTGCGTGGATTTTTTTAACGTGTGGTGACCGTTGCACACCAGCCACCACACGGGCTCGACAGAGCTAGGTCTTGGTCCAGTGGCAAGGGTTACCCAGGACGACTGGAGACCAGCTCTTTGACTACTCAATGACTGAGCCTCCACTGCCCTCTGGGGTAGAGAATTCCAAAGATTCACCACCCTCTGAGTGAAGAAATTTCTCCTCATCTCAGTCCTAAATGGCCGACCCCTTATTCTGAGACTGTGACCCCTGGTTCTAGACTCCCCAGCCAGGGGAAACACTCTCTTGTCTGTTTCAATGAGATAAAGAACGAGGTTAGTGCAGAGAAACGTTCACTGACCTGCCCAACGTAGGTTTCCCAGCACTGGTCTTGCTGAGACAGGATGTTGTAATCAAACAGAGCCGTCCTGTTGAACTTAGTTAAAGGTTTTGTTTTGTTGTCTTCTGAACTGAATGTGCTGTTCCGCCTCAGCCTGATCTCGGGCACGATGGTCGAGAGGCTTTCCTCCTCGGGGAGGGCTCTGGTTGCCAAGAATGACGTGCCTGTGTCATTGGAGTTATCCTGCAGAGAATGGTTCACACACAACACAGGGAATTGGCAGTCTTGCAATAAACACTACTCCATTTCTTCGGCGACATTTCAAACTCTTATTAATAGTTCAGGCTACATTATGGTTCGATATCTCTTTATTCCGTCAGGTTCATTTTATTTTAGATTTCAGCCACTTCAACCCAATCTTTGTATTTAAATGAAGACTTGCATTTATATAGCGCCTTTCACGATCTCAGCACGCCCCGAAGAGCTTCACGGCCAACGGAGTACTTTTTGGAGTGTCATCACTGTTGCAATGTAGGAAACGTGACAGTCAATGTGCGCACAACAAGGTCCCACAAACAGTAACGTGGCAATGATCAAATAATCCGTTTTAGTAATAAATATTTGCCAGGGCATTGGCGGAGAACTCTACTCCACTTTGAAATAGTGCTGTGGGATCTTTTATGTCCACCTGAGAGGGCAGATGGGGCCTCAGTTTAACTCGAAAAGTACTTAATTGGCTGTAAATCGCTTTGGGATGACCTGTGGATGTGAAAGGCACTATAGAAATACAAGCACTTCTTTTTAATGGGTGGAAAATAATCATGTAAAAGTATTGACGTATAATATATTATTCATAAACAAATTGAAATCTTTTTTATTGAATCTTACATATGGTTACTTAGCTATTTGAGCACTGATGTGGATTGAAGTTGTGTGTGAAGAATGCACAGTGAGTTGATTGCCCGTCACATCTCTTACCATATTGATTCCCAGAGTATTTATGCTATCATTAAGCTGCCTTTTGTCTTAAAGAATGGCAACATGAGCCAAACAGTTGATGGAGTTGCACAATCCGTCCTACTTTGAAAGACAAATTGAAGATTTGATTGGCTTAACTCTCTTGTCATTACATTCCTGGCAGCTGAAGATTGGGCCAGTTTCTGAGATTGGCAGGTTTATGACGTTGGTTTAAATCCAGAGGCTTCACCTCCGACAGATCGCAGAAATTAATATTGATTTCCGATTGTTGTGTTTCATTAACGGGATCAATGTCTTTAATATACCTTGCTTCCCAATTCAGCTTGTACTCCAGCCCATTATATGATTAATGGAATTAATTCTAAGCTAGATTTTACATCAAAATGCAACAAGTTTGAGGTTGTATTTAAAGATATTCTGGGGCATATGTGTAACCCATAGCCTCCCGTTTTCTCGTGTAAAATCGGCGTAAAATCTTCGAATTTCACATCTGAACAGTGCTAGAATTGTATCGGACGCTATATTTGTTAGGGTGACTTTTAGTCATCCAGACGTTAGAACATAAGAACATAAGAAATAGGAGCAGGAGTAGGCCATTCGGCCCCTTGAGCCTGCTCCGCCATTCAATAAGATCATGGCTGATCTGATCATGGCCTCAACTCCACTTCCCTGCCCGCTCCCCATAATCCTTGACTCCCTTATCGTTCAAAAATGTATCTATCTCCACCTTAAATATATTCAAGGACCCAGCTTCCACAGCTCTCTGGGGCAGAGAATTCCAAAGATTCACGACCCTCAGAGGGGAAAGTCCTCCTCATTTCCGTTTTAAATGGGCGGCCCCTTATTCTAAAACCATGCCCTCTAGTTCGAGATTCCCCCACGAGGGGAAACATCCTCTCTGCATCCACCCCACCAAGCCCCCTCAGAATCCCACAAGCTCCAATAAGAGCACCTCTCTTTCCTCCAAGCTCCTTAAACATGCGAATCGAGGTGCCACACCGGTTGTAGGAACCCCACTGAGTGCAAACTTCAGGTAACAATGAGTTGCACTGTGCTGCCTGTCACCGGGTGCTGTGCGGCCTAACCTGTCATGTATTCAACCAGCATTGTAACCCATGTATAATCTGACCTAAGTTGTACACCATGAAAACAATGACCACTAGGTGGTGAACTTGTGGGAGACCCTCCTAACCTGGACCTTCAGGTATAAAAGGGGAAGCTCCACCCACTTTCATCACTTGAGTGCTAAGGAATAAAGGACAGGTCACAGACTGACCTTCTCTCAAGCATGTGCCTCATGTGCATTTATACTGTATAGTAAGGACATATCAATGGCGACAAGAAACTGGGATTTAAGCCACGCGAGCATGGCCACTAGCAGAACAGACGAGAGGTACTGTGTTAAGGAATGGTTGGGACAGAGATTCAACATTGTTAAAGCAGCACACAGTTCTCCGGGCAGACAAGGGCAATCGGGCATGCTTCAACATGTAGTTGAACCCAGAGGGGGAGTTCGACAGAGACAATGGCAAACTGAATGGTGATTCACGCCATTGCAAGGGACAATGCGGCCAGCAATGGGGCCATCAACACCTGTTAATGGTGCACTCAAGGACAATAACAGGGGCAGTCAGGGACGATCGACTGGCAAGGGACCTTTTGTTTCCAACAACAGCTCATGTTGGAGGCGTGGAGGCACACACTCAGCCGGAGTTTGCAGAGATGAGCAAAATACCTGCAGAAATTACAGAAATGAACGCTGCGGGAAATCGCTGGAAGCTGAAGTTCAGCGAGTTCATGTGGAGCACGTATACAGTTCATACACCAGGACACCACCGACAATGATGAAAGTGCTCCTCAATGGCATCCCAGTATCAATGGAGCTAGACATGGGGGCCAGCCAATCCCTGATGGGTATCAAACAGTTCGAAAAGTTGTGGGCGTCCAAGGCCAGGAGGCCAAAATTATCGCCGATTGACGCATAGCTACGGACATACACAAAGGAGATCATTCCGGTGCTAGGCAGCGCCACGGTAGTCGTGACCCACAAAGATTCAGAGAACAGGTTGCCACTCAGGGTTGTCCCGGGGGATGGTTCCCGCACTACTGGGGAGGAGTTGGCTTGCTGTCATGAACTGGAAATGGGGCGATGTCAATGCAATTTCCTCTGTGGAGCGAGTATCATGCTCACAGATCCTGGACAAATTTGACTCATTATTTCAACCCGACATTGGCACTTTCATGGGGGCCAAGGTAGTGATTCACATAAACCCGGCCGCCAGGCCAGTACACCACAAGGCCAGAGCGGTGCCGTACGTGATGCGGGAAAAGATAGAAGGCGAATTGGACCGCCTGCTGAGGGAAGGCATCATCTCGCCAGTCGAATTCAGTGACTGGGCAAGCCTGATTGTGCCGGTGCTCAAGGCAGATGCGTCGGTCAGGATATGTGGTGATTACAAGGCCACCATCAATCGGGTGTCACTCCAAGACCAGTAGCCGCTACCGAGAGCGGAGGACCTCTTTGCCACGCTATCCGGTGGCAAACCTTTTCCAAGATTGGACCTGACATCAGCTTACATGACCCAGGAGCTGGCGAGTGAGTCGAAGAAGCTGACCACCATCACGACACACATGGGGTTGTTTGAGTACAACAGATGTCCGTTCGGGATTCGCTCGGCCGCCGCGATCTTCCAACGAAATATGGAAAGCCTCCTCAAGTCGATACCAGGGACGGTGGTTTTTCAGGATGACATCCTCATCACGGGTTACAATACTGAAGAACACCTCCACAACCTGGAGGAGGTGCTACGCAGACTGGACCAGGTAGGGCTGCAACTGAAAAAGGCGAAGTGCGTCTTCCTAGCTCCAGAGGTAGAATTCCTGGGGATGAGGGTAGCAGCAGACGGGATCAGCCCTACTGCGTCCAAGACGGAAGCGATCCAGAGAGCACCCAGACCTCGTAACACGACGGAGCTGTGTTCGTTCCTGGGGCTCCTGAACTATTTTGGTAACTTTCTTCCCAAATTGAGCTGCTAGAGCCATTACACGTGCTCTTATGCAAAGGTCGCGAATGGGTCTGGGGGGACAGCCAGGAAAGGGCTTTTAATAGAGCACGCAATTTGTTATGTTCCAACAATCTGTTAACGTTATATGACCCATGTAAGAAACTTGTGTTAACGTGCGATGCGTCATCCAATGGTGTCGGGTGTGTGTTGCAGCATGTCAATGCCAAGGGTCAGTTACAGCCAGTAGCTTATGCCTCCAGAAGTCTGTCCCAGGCAGAAAGGGGCTACGGGATGGTAGAAAAGGAGGCGCTCGCATGTGTATATGCGGTAAAGAAAATGCACCAGTACTTGTTTGGCAGGAAATTTGAGCTGGAGACAGATCACAAACCCCTAACGTCCCTTTTGGCTGACAACAAGGCCATAAATGCAAATGCATCGGCCCGCATACAGAGGTGGGCACTCACATTAGCCACCTATGACGATACAATTCGGCTCAGACTGGGTACTGAAAACTGCGCCGATGCACTCAGCAGGCTCCCACTAGCCACCACTGAGGGGGCTACCGAGCATGCTGCTGAGATGGTCATGGCTGTTGAAGCTTTTGGAAGCGAAGGCTCACCTGTGACAGCCCGTCAGATTAAAGTCTGAACAAACAGAGACCCGCTATTGTCTCTCGTCAAGAAATGTGTCCTGAATGGGAACTGGGCAGCCACGTACAGGGCACGCCCTGAGAAATTTAAACCATTTCACAGGCGCAGGGATGAACTCTCGATTCAGGCCAATTGCCTACTGTGGGGAAATCGCGTAGTCATGCCCCAGATGGGCAGAGAGGTGTTCATCAGAGAACTCCACAATGAGCACCCAGGCATTGTCATGATGAAGGCAATTGCCAGGTCACACGTTTGGTGGCCAGGGATAGACGCAGATCTGGAACTTTGTATTCGCAGGTGCAACACGTGTGCCCAGCTGGGCAATGCGCCCAGGGAAGCCCCCCCTTAGCCCCTGGCCATGGCCCGCCAAGCCTTGGTCATGCATCCATGTGAACTACGCAGGTCCTTTCATGGGAAAAATGTTTTTGGTTGTAGTAGACGCCTACTCCAAATGGATCGAGTGTGATATTTTAAATTCAAGCACATCCTTTGCCACGGTAGAAAGTCTACGGGCAATGTTCGCCGCCCACGGTCTACCGGACATCTTGGTCAGCGACAATGGCCCGTGCTTCACAAGTACTGAATTCCAGGACTTCATGGCAGGCAATGGAATTAACCATGTTAGAACGGCACCATTCAAGCCGGCCTCAAATGGCCAGGCAGAACGAGCAGTGCAGATAATCAAACAGGGGATGCTCAGATTCCAAGGAGGTTCCCTACAAAGTCGCTTATCACGCCTCCTGTTGGCCAATAGATCCCGACCACACTCGCTCACAGGGGTTCCACCCGCAGAGCTGCGAATGAAAATGACGCTCAAAACCCGGTTATCCCTTATACACCCCACCATGAAATAAATTGTCGAGAGCATGCGCCAGTCACAATATGACTACCATGACAGGAATGCGAGGGCACGATGTATTGATGTAAATGACCCTGTATTTGTCCTCAACTACGCTGCAGGGCCCAAATGGCTCATAGGCACTGTGATTGCCAAAGAGGGAAATAGGATTCTGGTAGTTAAACTTACCAATGGACAAATCTGCCGCAAACACGTGGATCAAACAAAAAGGAGGTTCAGCAACCCCATAGAAGAAGCAGAGGAAGAACACAATATAGAGTTTACTCCGCCACAGGTGACCGAACATCGGAACCAAAGGGAGGAGAGCCCAGTCACTGTGGGCAGTCCGGACAGGCCTGAGGCACCGCAAACAGCAGACACTCAGGCCAGCGCCCAACAACCGGAGCCCCAACTCAGGCGCTCTGCAAGGGAGCGTAAACCACCAGAGAGACTTAACCTGTGATCCCAATAAGACTTTGGGGGGAGGTGATGTCATGTATTCAACCAGCATTGTAACCCATGTATAATCTGACCTAAGTTGTACACCGTGAGAACAATGACCACTAGGTGGTGAACTTGTGGGAGACACTCCTAACCTGGACCTTCAGGTATAAAGGGGGAAGCTCCACCCACTTTCATCACTTGAGTGCTAAGGAATAAAGGACAGGTCACAGGCTGACCTTCTCTCAAGCATGTGTCTCGTGTGCATTTATACTGTGTAGTGAGGACATATCATAACCTATAATTGTTAAAGGGACCACTGGAGGTCACTCAAAAACAGCTCCTCCTCAGCCCACAATAATCTCTAGCCTGATGCCTGCATGCCTGAGCACCCCAGGGATCACCTCCCCTGCCGGTCCCGCCCTCCGGCTGGGTCAGTTGCTGTCCCCTCCCCCACCCGACCCGACTGGTGAACTGTTGCGACGGGACGTTGGGGGTGGGGGTGCGGGGGGCAACTGATTGGCGGCATTTAAATGAGGTCTGAAGCTAAGTTCTGGCCTCAGGCCTCAGGCCAGCATGGAACCATCGCTCCCTCGATTTTACACCCGTTATGGGCAGAAGTCGAACTTCTCAGCATCTATTATTCAAACCAGTGCCTGAAGCTCTGTGATTGGTCCCTGTACATGCTGAAGCCATGACCTGATTGGTTCATGGGAAGCACAGGCCCAATTCAACGTGTCCATTGGTATGATGTTTTTTTTGATGTGATGTTGTCATGTGAGGTCCTTGTGGTGAGTTATCGGTTCCCAGAACCTGTTCAGAACTTTGGTCCTGGGTGTTTTCACTACCTAACCACCGAGTGCCGACGGGCTCAGTTGGTAGCACTCTTGCCTCGGTGTCAGAAGTTCACGGGCTCAAGCCGTGCTCCAGGAGCTGGGCACAAAATCTCGAGTGATGCTTTAATGCGGCAGAGGGAGTGCTGCATTGCCAGAGGCACTGACCCCTGGGTAAAATGTTAAACCAAGACCCCGTCAGTTCATGTGGATGATAAAGATCCCGTGGCACCAGTCTAGGAGGAGCAGAAAGTTCTGCTGGTGTCTTGGCCAACATCCCTCAACTAACACTACCAAAACAGGCTAACTGGACATTTTCTGCTTGTGGGAACTTGTAGTGTGCAAATTGGCTGCTGTATTTGCCTACATATCGAGAGTGACTGTACTCAAAAGAAATTTGTGTGAAACATGATTCTCAGCGATGTGATAAGCTGCTATATAAGTGCAAATATTTCTTTTCATTCTCCGAATTGTGACACTTTCCATTAGAGTGCCAGTGCCTCTGTCTGCACTGCCCCAGCTCCCATTTAATGAAAAATGTCAAATTAATATACAGGACACCTGATCAGAAAAGGGGCCTTTAAAACAAAAGGGTTAGCAGAACTGAGAGTGGGTGTGTGGGGAAGTTGTGAAGAAACAGGGTTTGGAAGGAGCAATGGGCCAAAGTTGAGGGTTGACAGCCCTGAGAAAGGGAGAAAGAATACAGCGATGCAGCAAAGCAGGAGATAAACATAGAAACACAGAAAATAGGTGCAGGAGTAGGCCATTCGGCCCTTCAAGCCTGCACCACCATTCAATAGGATCATGGCTGATCATGCAACTTCAGTACCCCATTCCTGCTTTCTCTCCTGATCCCTTCAGCTGTAAGGGCCACATCTAACTCCCTTTTGAATATATCCAACGAACTGGACTCAACAATTTTCTGTGGTAGAGAATTCCGCAGGTTCATAACTCTCTGGGTGAAAAAGTTTCTCCTCATCTCTTGCTCCCTGCAGCGTGCAGCGGCATACCGCTGCAGGGAGCAGGAGGGCAATGGCTGCAAAGCCAGGTCGCTGATTGCAGTGCGGGCAGGCACAGCAGGAGGGGCGAAGGAGCGGCGAGAGATTGTAGAGGGAAGTGACCGGGGCCCAGGAGAGGTGTGAGTTCGGGGCCCAGAGGAGCCAAGGGCCCAGGGCCAGCCCACACTGCGATATATGTGTGCGCTAGGTCCGTGCAGCAGAGCAGGTCTCCAGTCGTCCTGGTTAATCCTTGCCACTGGACCAAGACCTAGCTCTGTCAAGCCCGTGTGGTGGCTAGTGTGCAACGGCCACCACACGTTAAAAAAATCCACGCACAGGCATCTTCCACCCTTCAACATGTAGTTCAGGATCCGGAATATCAGCTCCTTCATTGAAATACCTGTGAACTCATCCCTTTTGGCGTGGAAGCAAGTCATCCTCGCTTCGCGGGACTGCCTACG
This sequence comes from Pristiophorus japonicus, assembly GCF_044704955.1. Taxonomy (NCBI): domain Eukaryota; kingdom Metazoa; phylum Chordata; class Chondrichthyes; family Pristiophoridae; genus Pristiophorus; species Pristiophorus japonicus. The sequence continues at coordinate 41,253,710 of NC_091993.1, read as the reverse complement.
ATGATGATGAATGTATATCAATAAGAGCAGTGGTCCCAACACCGACCCCTAGGGGGACACCTCGGCACACATCCCTCCAGTATGAGAAACAACAGTTCACCTGTACGAAGGGTCAGAGACCTGAAATGTTAACTCTGTTTCTCTGCACAGACGCTGCCTGACCTGCTGAGATTTCCAGCATTTTCTGCTTGTGTTTCAGATTCCAGCATCCCCAGTATTGTGCTTCTGTGTTGTTGTAGTTCACCACGACTCTCTGCTTTCTGTCCTTTAGCCAGTTTCATATCCACACAGCACTGTTCCTTTACTCCCACGGGCTCCAATTATGCTAACAAGTCTATTACATGGTACTTTATCAAACGCCTTTTGAAAGCCTATATACACAACGTCAATCACACTACCCTCTCCATTACTTTGTCAAAGAACTCAATCAAGTTAGTGAACACAATTTGCCTTTAATAAATCCCTGCTGACTTTCACTTACTAACCCATATTTTTCCAAGTGCCAATTAATTTTGTCCTGGATTAATGTCTCTAAATTTTCCCCACCACCAACATTCAGCTGACTGGCCTGCAGTTGCTGGAGTTATCCCTCGCCCCCGTTTTGAACAGGATATGTTATCTGGGAGTTGATAATGGATTGGGAATGTGCTCGAGTTATCTGGGAGAAGTCTGGGGAATCCTGCTCCTACTATATCCTAACACTGCAAAGCTGTGGTGTGGAAGGGTGGAGGGGGTGCATTTACTGGAGGAGTGCTATCATTTTGTTGCTGAAATAACACTGCGATTATCAAAAGGGTAACACACTGCCCCCCTAATTACGGGCCTTCGTTGGAAACACAAAGGGATTGTCTTAAGCTTAAATGCTTACCACCATGCTCATACTGTTCACTTTATCCAGTAGAGCAATGATCAAACTGTAAAGATTGCCCAAGTACAGCACCAACACCCTGCATTAAAAACAGAGAGGACGCATTGAACAAGTTGGAGGCGAAGGTAACACAATTCATCACAATCAAATCTTTGCAGAAAATTATTTTTTTTATCATCTCGTATCTAAAAAAATAAATTGCAGTTGCAGCGAAAGCTGCATGCGTTACAAGAGGATTACACGGGGCGTTATCCTTTAGAAAGAAAAAAAAGTCAAACCACATCTTCGGATATTAGAGGGTTTGAATTGCCTCAAGTTGCTGCTCTATGACATTACCCAAGCCTGTTTTATTTTTCATGATGCTTACAATATTTCATAGAACTATTCAGCTCCCTCGCCTCTGCTCCCAGTGAGGTTTACTGGAGGGGTTTTACCTGCTTTGGGGCTCGGGTCTGAGAGCAGAAATTGTGCCATTAATGGTGTCTCAGCCTCCCGTCAGGCACAAGGTGAATGAGAGTTCACGGCTTGCCGTGTGCTGCCAAGGCACTCACTCTCTGGCATATATTAGCATACATTGGTGACTAAATTAATACCAACAAGCAATTCATGTAGTCTTCCACCGGGGGCGGGAGGGGGAAGGGGCGATGGTAATGGCGGGACGGAGCGGGGGTTAGGTGGTGGGAGGCTGTGGGTGGGGGGGGAGAGGTGGCTGGGGTGGGGGTGTGGTGGGGGAGGGGAGGAGGTGGGGTGGGGCAGGTGGGGGGCAGAGGTTAGGTGGTGGGGTGGCGGGGGTTAAGTCGTGGGGTGGCGAGGGGCAGGTGGTGCGGGGGGGGGAGGTGGTGGGGTGCTGGGGGGGCAGAGGTTAGGTGGCGGGGTGATGGGGGGGTTGGGGTGGCGGGGGTTAAGTCGTGGGGTGGCGAGGGGCAGGTGGTGCGGGGGGGGAGGTGGTGGGGTGCTGGGGGGGGCAGGGGTTAGGTGGCGGGTGGGGGGGAGGGCTGGAGGCGAGGTCGTACCTGGCGAGCTGGAAGCGCAGTGTGGTCCTGGGATGCAACATTTCAAGCTGAGCCACGAGTTCGAACACCGAGGGGGCAATCATGGTGATGAGCGAAACAACCACACTCACCTAAACAGAAAGCAGGCAGTGTGTGAGCACATTTATGCAACAGGGGTTTCGATCTGGAACCCCCTCAGGGACAAGTGCCTACCTCGTTCTTTTCCCACAGTGACAGCTCGATCTTCGTGCGCTCCAACTCCTGTGAGCGATCCACAACAAAGTAAATGATGTAAATACTGCCCGCCAGGGAGAGAAGTACCAGAATATTGGCAAGAATCCTTAAACTTATTATCACCGCCCTGGAAAGACATTAAGATGAAATGTATTATTTTTCATTGAGTTACAAACAGTGTCTTTGATTGTTGCTGTTCTGTTCTTGTATTTTCCCTGCCGCCAATACCTACAAGCTTCTGTCCTTCTTTTTGACTTGTTCCTCGAGAATTGCTTCCTTAACAAAAAGATGGACATTTTGTATTAGCCTGTTAGTAAACGACAAACGCGATAACTATTACAATGCACATAAAGCCACATTGGATTAATGTACAAAGATGAGATAATATGTAGGATTTTGCACAGAGTGAATAAGGAGAAACTGTTTTCACTTGCATTTATATAGCGTCGTTCATGACCACCGGATGTCCCAAAGCGCTTTACAGCCAGTGAAGTACTTTTTGTAAGGCAGCCAATTTACACACAGAAAGCTCGCACAAATAATAATAATCTGTTTTTTGTTATGTTGCTGAGGGATAAATATTAGCCAGGACACTGGGGATAACTCCCCTGCTCGTCTTTTAATAGTGCCATGGGGTCTTTTATGTTCACCTGAGAGCAGACAGGGCCTCGGTTTAACATCTCACCTGAAAGACGACACCTCTGACAGTGCAGTACCCCCTCAGCACAGTACTCCCTCAACACTGCACTGGAGTGTCAGCCAAGATTTACGTGCTGAAGTCTCTGGAATGGGACTTGAACCCAAGACCTTCTGTCTTAGAGGCAGGGGTGCTGCCCACTGAGCCACTGGCTGACACGTAACCAGAGGATTAGCAAAAGAATTAGAGAGGAGAAATGAGGAGAAATGTTTTTACGCAGCGACTTATTGTGATCCAAAATGCACTGCCTGAAAGGGAGGTGGAAGCAGATTCAATAGGGAATTAGATAAATACTTGAAAAGGAAAAATGTGCAGAGCTTTGGGGAAGGAGGAGGGGAGTGGGACCAATTGGACAGCTCTTTTAAAGAGCGGGCACAGGCATGATGGGCCGAATGGCCTCCTTCTGTGCTGTGTGATTCTGAGATTCTGATAGTTGTAGCAGTTGGGGTTGATCATTAGGTGCCTCTTACTCGGATACTGTTGACCACTGCGGCCGTTTTGCTCTCCGCAGCCTCTGGATTGCCGATCAGATAATCCCAGGCGCAGAAGACCTTCCAGCAGAAGGTATAGTTCTCATCAGACGCACTGGCCATGCTCAACCTCGAATTCTTTGCCATTCTAAGCAGCAAAACAAGCAAAGAGTTATTCTACATTTTAACAGATACACCCGCACACACACACTGACAAACACACACACACAGGTCAGAGAGACACAAACACAGAGGCCGAGATAGTCGGACGCGATTCTGAGGGGGCTTGACAGGTTAGATGCTGAGAGGATGTTTACCCCAGTGGGGGAATCTAGAACTAGGGGGCATAGTTTCAGAATAAGGGGCCGCCCATTTAAACCGTAAATGAGGAGGAATTTCTACTCTCAGTAGGTCGTGAATCTGTGGAATTCTCTGCCCCAGAGAGCTGTGGAGGCTGGGTCATTGAATATATTTAAGGTGGAGATAGACAGATTTTTGAGCAATAAGGGAGTGAAGGGTTATGGGGACTGGACATGAAACTGGAGCTGAGTCCATGATCGGATCAGCCATGATCTTATTGAACGGTGGAGCAGGCTTGAGGGGCCGAATGGCCGACTCCTGCTCCTATTTCTTATGTTCTTATGCAGCTGAATACTGAGGTCTAAGCTGCCCCTGATATTGTGCCTCAGGCTTCATTGTCGCCGAGCTGCTGAGCTGAGGAGGGCTTCACGCAGCTCATTGGCGACGTACGATGGATGCTCGGGGGCTGCTGCCAGTGTGGCAGCCCCCCACAGGCAAGTGAGGAAGAGGGGCGTTCGGACCGGGTGTAAATTTGGGAGGGGTCGGTGTGGGGTGTAGGTGGCGTGGTTTGAATGTGGGGTCGGGGGCAGCACTCCTGCTCCTCCCGGCTCCACATTCAGGTAAGTATATTTTAAAAGCTCGCCTTGTTGGTTGAGGTGCGCAGCGATCCCTTTAAGGCCTGGTTTTTGGAGTGCAGCCGACTGCCTCAGGCCAAAGAAAACTGCGGGGAGGGGGGAGGCGGGGTGTCGGACCGGCGGTAGGCCTGTTATTTGCATTTGCAAAGAGTCTCATGCCTTTTTCAGGTGTGGGCACCGCACAACGATTTTCCGGCCTTTACCAATATGGCGGGCAGCACACCTCTGGCTTGTAAAGAGTGTGGGCTTCCTGTCCGCCATGTTGGAGGCTTAGGAGGCTGACCATCTCGGCTGGAGACAGACATAAATACAGATACACACGGACACGGCTGAACACATACACACACATGAAAGGTTACAATGCTTTATTCAGAGCACTGGCAATTAAGAAATGGTTTAGTAATTTTCCACTGTTTGTATTGTGATTTTCTAACTGTGTGTTTGTTTCATCGCCAGCAAAATATGTTAAAAGCCGAGAACAACCTTCGCACCAGTGTGGCTAAATTGAATTCACATTTTGTAAGTGTCGATAATAACCCTCTCAGTGTCTTGTAACCAAACAAATACAAGAATGAAATAAAAGGGATGAAACCAAAAACGAACAGAAAAAGCAAGGTATACAAATCCCTAAACAGACACGTGGGCCTCGATTTTAAGCCACCCTCCCCCACCAACTGAACAACCCGACCATTTAAAATTTAACAAACACAAATCAGCAGCAGGGGCCTAATTAACAACAACAACTTGTATTTATATAGCGCCTTTAATGTAGTGAAACGTCCCAAGATGCTTCACAGCAGTGTTATGAGATAAGAAATGTCAAACGTTCAAAAGTTGGGGCTTGATGACATCACTGGTGCCGCAGCTTAAATGTAACAGTGAGGGGGAGGTCCGTGCCATGGGCTCCGAGATGGGGGGTGATGTGGGGGGTGGGGGGCGACTGGCCATGGTATGTGCTACAGATCAGCTCCTTTTAGCTCTCCTTGTGGGCCTGGAGGAGCAGGAGTGCTGCCCACAGGCCTCACACGGAAACCTTCTGCCCCCTACCCTAGCCTGGATTGTGGCCTGGTCAACATCCCTTGCCCCCCACCGATGACGATCCAGAGCCTTCGTCCTGTACGGGCTGCCGGGGTCTCCGGCTCAGGCCACCTGCCGCTTGTCTGAGTCGCTGCTCGCCGGCCAACAGGAGGGAGTCTGCAGTGGATTATTTAAATAAGGCCCTGTCGGTAAGATCAGCCATGCAGAGGTTTATCCGCACTCCCCCCTTCCCCGCTCTCCCCCTCCCCCGCACTCCCTCCTCCCCCGCACCCTCCCCTGCTCTCCCCCTCCCTCCCCCGCACTCGCCCCTCCCTCCCCCCTCCCTCACACTCCCCTCACTCGCAACATCCCCCACACCCACCCACCCCTGCACACTCCCCTCCCCCGCTCTCCCCCTCCCCCGCTCTCACCCCTGCCCCTCACTCCCCCGACTCTCGCCCCTCTCCCGCACTCCCCTCCCCTGCACTCCCCCTCCCCCGCTCTCCCCACTCCCCCACACACCCCCTCCCCCACTCTCCTTCCTCCCCTGCACCTTCCCCTCCCCTGCACCCACCTCCCTTGCACCCTCCCCTCCCCCGCGCCCCCCTCCCCCAAGCTCCTGCACTCCCCCCACTCTCGCTCTCCACCCTCCCCGCACTCCCCCCTCCCCCACTCTCGCCACTCCCTTGCGCTCCCCCTCCCCACTTTCGCCACTCCCCCGCTCTCCCCTCCCCCGCTATCCCCCTTCCCCCAATCCGCCGCACTCCCCCGTCCCCCGAACTCCCCCTACTCTCGCTCCCCCCCCCCGCACTCCCCCTCCCACGCACTCCCCCTACTCTCGCTCTGCCCCCCCCGCACTCCCCCTCCCCCGCACTCCCCCTACTCTCGCTCTCCCCCCTCCCCGCACTCCCCTCACCCCCGCTCTCCCCCTCACCCGCTCTCCCCCCCCCCGCACTTCCCCTCCCCCGCACTCCACCTCCTCCGCACTCTCCGCTCTTCTGCTCTCACCCCGCACTCCCTCCTCTCCTGCAAACACCCCTCCCCTGCACTTCCCCTCCCCCGCTCTCCCCACTCCCCCTCCCCCAATGTCCCTTCTCCCCCGCACCCTCCACTGCTCTCCCCCTCCCCCGCACCCACCTTTCCCGCATCCTCCCCTCCCCCGCTCTCCCCCCTCCCACAAGCCTCCACACTCCCCCGCCCGCTGCTCTCCCCCCACTTTCGCTCTCCCCTTCCCCCGCTCTCCCCCTCACCCGCTCTCCCCCCCCCGCACTCCCTCCTCCCCCGCACTCCCCCTCCTCCGCACTCCCCCGCTCCTCTGCTCTCTCCCCGCACTCCCTCCTCCCCCGCACCCTCCCCTGCTCTCTCGCACCCTCCCCTCCCACGCTCTCCCCTTCCCCCCGCTCCCCCCTCCCCCATGCACCCACACTCCCCCGCCCCCTGCACTCCCCCCACTCTCGCTCTCTCCCCTCCCCGCACTCCCGCCTTCCCCAGTCTCGCCACTCCCTTGCACTCCCCCCTCCTCCGCACGCCCTGACCCCCACACACCCCCTCCCCCGCACTCCCCTCACTCTCACTCACCTCCCTACCCGCACTCCCCCCCCACCCCCTTGCACGCCCCCTCCCCCCCCTCCCCCCTCCCCCACTCTCGCCACTCCCCCGTTCCCCACTCTCACCATTCCCCCGCACTCCCCCCTTCCCCGTACTCCCCATCCCCCGCACCCCGTCCTCCCCCAAGCTCCTGCACTCCCCCCACTCTCGCTCTCCACCCTCCCCGCACTCCCCCCTCCCCCACTCTCGCCACTCCCTTGCGCTCCCCCTCCCCACTTTCGCCACTCCCCCGCTCTCCCCTCCCCCGCTATCCCCCTTCCCCCAATCCGCCGCACTCCCCCGTCCCCCGAACTCCCCCTACTCTCGCTCCCCCCCCCGCACTTCCCCTCCCCCGCACTCCACCTCCTCCGCACTCCCCGCTCTTCTGCTCTCTCCCCGCACTCCCTCCTCTCCTGCAAACCCCCCCCGCCCGCACTCCCCCTTCCCCACACACCCCCTCCCCCGCACTCCCCTCACTCTCACTCACCTCCCTACCCGCACTCCCCCCCCCACTCCCTTGCACGCCCCCTCCCCCGCACTCCCCCCTCCCCCACTCTCGCCACTCCCCCGTCCCCCACTCTCGCCACTCCCCCGTTCCCCACTCTCACCATTCCCCCGCACTCCCCCCTTCCCCGTACTCCCCATCCCCCGCACCCCGTCCTCCCCCTCCCCCGCACTACCCCCTCCCCCGTCCTCCCCCTCCCCCGCACTACCCCCTCCCCCACCCTCGCCACTCCCCCGCTCTCCCCGTCCCCCGCACGCCCCCTCCCCTGCTCCCCCGTCCCCCCCTCCCTTGCTCTTTCCCTCCCCCGCACTCACCCGCCCCCCACTCTTGCCCTCCCCCGCTCTCCCCCTCCCCGCTCTCCCCATTCCTCCACACACCCCCCCCACTCCTTCCTCCCCCACACCCTCCCCCGCACTCCCCCCTCCACGGCACGCCCCTCCCCGCTCTCACCCCTCCCCCACTCCCCCGCTCTCCCCCTCCCCCGCACTCCCCCCTCCCACACTCTCGCCACTCCCCCCTCTTGCACTCCCCCCTCCAACACTCCTGCTACTCCCCCCTCCTCCACTCTTGCCACTCCCCCGCATTCCCCCTCCTCCACACTACCCGCTCCTCTGCTCTCCCCCCCGCACTTCCCCTCCCCCGTTCTCCTGTTCCCCCACTTTCTCCACTCCCCCACCCCCTCCCCGTCCTCCCCACTCCCCCGCTCCCCCACGCTCCCCACTACCCCGCGCTCCCCACTCCCCCACACTCCCCGATCCTCGGCCCTCCCCTGCACTCCCCCTGCCCCGCTCTCCCCCTCCCCTGCTCTTCCCCTTCCCCCGCACTCCCGCTTCCCCCACACTTCTCACTTCCGCACCCCCCCCGCTCTCCCCCTCCCCCGCACCCTCCCCTCCCTCCCCCTCCCCCGCACCCTCCCCTCCCCTGCACTGTCCCCTTCCTCGCTCTCCTCCCTCTCCCACATTCCCTCCCTCCCCTGCACCCTCCCTGTTAATAGTCATAGAAACATTGGGAAACGAGCAGAAAATACAGCAAATAACTCGAAACCCGTGCTGGTATCACAGGATGTGTGCTGCGATGATTACTTCCGCAGGAGGATGATGAAGCTGTAGGCAAACACTGCTAGCCCAACCATAAAGTAGGCCAGCGGCAAACGGTAGCCTGCCCTCCCAATCTTCCTCTCGTTGCCATAGTAGCCGTAAAACATAACCGAATACTGGAGGTAGCCCTACACGGTGGAGAGAATGAAAGTCACAGTAAGGCACTGACTTCATGAAAAGTTTGAGCAATTGACTGGGGTGTAATATTGGCAAAGCAGTAAAAGATGTAGACAGGCTTGCCCCGAGTGACCAGATGGTGTCCAGATCTTGTGCGGACCCGATGTATCCTGCAGGGATCGTCTTGCTTGGAGTGCTTCCAAATGGAGCACCTGCTAGAAGCTTGCAAAAAAAAACAGATGCACATTAGCGACTTTACTGAGCTGATGGCACCAGATATCAGACTGATTGAAAAGGGAATTGAATACACTGATGTTTGCAAGCTGCTAACACACAATGCAAATATTACTTTTAAAAGTTATTTAATTAAAGAATATGCCTCTTTTTGTAATATTGCCTGAAACATTCATGCTATTTTAAATCTTGTTCTAACTGAGCAACTTGCATGCACATAACCGGCTCTCCTTTGAGTTCAATTTACCCGGCAACAACTTGCATTTATCGAGCGTCCTTCAGGGAGAAAATGTGCCAAGGTGCTTTGCAGAGGAGAAGGGAAACAGAGACTAGGCCTTTGTAGGGAGCCTGGAGAAGGGACTGGCGAGGTGGGGCTTGAGAAGACTTTGAAAGCAGGTCAGAATGAGAAAAAGGAGTTTAGGAAGGGAGTTGGACCGAGGCAGCTGGAGGCAGCTGCCACAGATGGAGGAGTGGCAGGAAGGAGGAAAGAGAGAGAGGAGTCAGAGGAAGACACAGGAGGGTACATAAGGGCTGGAGGAGGTTGCTGAGGTAGGGTGTGTGAGGCCACAGATAGGTAGCCAACCCTCCGCGATAGTCCCGGAGGCTCCAGGAATTAAAGATTAATCTGTTGGACACTGCTGGGAGCACAACCCAGGAGAGAAATCACTGGGGCAGTAAAAGAAATGGTGCTTTTTTTCCAGTATTCATCCAATCGCGTACTGGAGAGGCTGCTGATTTCCAATTCGCAGCGGGAAGGCGGGGCTCTGTGAGGATAGACGCATGGGGCAACCAATGGCGGGACTGTGGGGGCGGGGCGGGGCGGTCATGTGATAAAACCTCCAGGAATACATGTCACCAGAATTGGGAACCCTGGGACACGGAAGGTTTTGAAGATAATGAGACTGATTTTATACTCAATGGGACCAATTTTCACATTCGGCAAGTGGATAACTTATGACCCCAATGGGAAGAGAAATTTGGGCGGGCTGTGTAACGGGTGGTCGACCTGCTTCCGCTAGTGTTACACTCCGACCAAAAACTGAAAACCACCCCCAATATGTACAATGGGGGACAGGGAGCTTGTGTAAATCAGCGAGGACAGGAATTACTGGGGGGTGAGCAGGGCTTAGTGTGGGACAAGTTACAGGCAGCGGAGTTCTGGACAAATCAACTTCAAACAAGACATGTTCAGCTATTCCATGCAGTGCACACCTACCTCTGGTAATATAACAAAAGCTCCAGTCATTATCGTCAGCACTATGTTGATGCCAAACATCCATCTCAAAAAGATAAAATAAGAAGCAACTCCAGAACCAAAGTGACCTAACAATGACAAAACATTTCAATAGCACACACAACAGCACTCACGTCCAACGGTGCAATGTCTTATTCAGAACATGAGCGATCGAAGCAGAAGTAGGCCCCTTGAGCCTGCTCCGCCATTCAATAAAATCGTGGCTGATCGTCTCAACTCCAAATTAGTAATAAGCTCCGGTGTTTGTGTTTCAAACAGTATCGTTCGATATATGTTACCATGCATTATTTTCCCTTTCAGCACAAGGGGTGTGTTGGGATTGGGACTCTGCCTACTTAAGGTACCCAGTGCCAACATCAAGCGTTCCCAGGTCAAGGACACAGACAGCTGGAGAGTAAATCCACCTCCATTCTGTCCCAACAATGTTCCTCAAACTCAACCTTAGAACCGCAGCCCTCTCACACCAATGTAACATTGCCCTTCGGTTCCCATACCAGGCGTCCGGTGAGCTCTCTGAGTGAGACAGAGTAAACTCCGCCCGCTGGAGATTGATGTTTCCAAACTCATTTCACTTACGATCATGCAGCTGGAGAAGACTTTCATTCCTTCCGCCTGGGTTAGATTGGAACCCAGGTACTTGTGGTGAAAGACCAGTGCCTGCTCCACTGCACCCCCCAGTTCCCCATTATAAATGTCGGAGTGCACACATAGCCTTCAGTTAGTAAGCGCTCATGCAGATTGGTGAGACATGACCAGGTACAGGATAATATGGATTGCGAATTTATCCTTTCATCTCAAGAGTGCAAGAACCATATAACAAGATTCATACATTATCCTGTTCCTTTTCCATGTGAAGTTGGAATGATACTGCAGTGGGTAGAAATTCGTTGCGAAAGTTGGATGGCCAGTTGGTGAAGGACTGAAGACTACAGCCTAGTCTTTAGTTGCTTACAAGCCTTTATTTATAGCGATACAAATTACATACTGTGCACTCCAAGATAAGCTTACAGCCCTTCACCAGCCTACTCCCATATATATCTAATATATAATATATATACACGAGAGAGTCCCCAATTAATCATCATCATAGGCAGTCCCTCGAAATCGAGGAAGACTTGCTTTCACTCTAAAACTGAGTTCTCAGGTGACTGAACAGTCCAATATGGGAATTACAGTCTCTGTCACAGGTGGGGCAGACAGTGGTTGAGGGAAAGGGTGGGTGGGACAGGTTTGCCGCACACTCCTTCCGCTGCCCGCGCTTGATTTCTGCATGCTCTCGGTGACGAGACTCGAGGTGCTCAGTGCCCTCCCGGATGCACTTCCTCCACTTAGGGCGATCTTTGGCCAGGGACTCCCAGGTGTCGGTGGGGATGTTGCATTTTATCAGGGAGGCTTTGAGGGTGTCCTTGTAACGTTTGCTCTGCCCACCTGGGGATCACAATTAATACCCACCACTTGATTCCAATTAACATTCGTCTTGGGGGTGGGGGAGAATGGCGGTATCGGATTGGCTGCTAGTTATATGCAGTGTCTGATAAGTCAGTTCCATTGCAGTCAGTGGAATTAAACACCAGGCACTGCGTATAACGGGCAGCCAATCCGATACAACCTGTTATATGCCACCACCTGAGACAAATTTTTACCGCCAAGACTTTTAGGTTTCTTTGCTTTCAGTTTTCAGTCGGTGCCGCAGTAAGAGGGTTAAAGTGTAGGGCCTGGACATTGGCACAGGAACGAGTGAATCAAACAACTACCCAACTAAATACACAATCTTAAGCTTTTGCACCATTTACTTACTTTCTATCTTCTTGATTCTCATTTCCCAAGGGATGAAAAGCACTGTTATATTGTACACCAGTCTCCCAAATTTTTTCCACATCTAAAATTTAAAATAGACATTGGGAGTGAGCTACAGCACTGCAACCACAAACTACCAATGCAAAGATTCTACAAACCAGCTCGAAGATGGGAGGAACTCCAAAACAAACAGTACAACCATCACTTCAATCAATCAGAAAAGTTGGCAATGAGACCAACCTAAAGATTTATTATAACGGACTTCAAAACATCAAAGGATTCAATACTTAATTGTTTAAATAAATAATTCATTAACTGACATACATAACAAAAAGGTCATTTAATTTTATAACGAGAGATGTTTTTATAACAAGACTCTGAGCATCTTAATTAAACCTGTAGCACAATAGTGTTATAAATATTCAAAGGGTGGGAGTCGTTTAATTACTTCAGGCAGACAATCTCTTCTGGGCTGCTTTCAAAGCCTTCCACAGGACATCCATTTCAATTAATGGCTGTCTCCAAGTGTAAAAATCAACTTACTTCTGCCCCCGCTGCCTGATAGCCTCTTGTCCTTGTCAACCTCCCTTCATATTTCAGAACAATCTCTTTGGCTTGTCTGTAACAAAAGCACCAGACAATCAATGTCATTTCACAATACGCATTGTTACAGCATCATTTCACACTGTGCACTATTACAGCATCATTTCACACTGTGCACCATTACAGTGTCATTTCACACTGTGCACTATTACAGCATCATTTCACACTGTGCACTATTACAGTGTCATTTCACACTGTGCACTATTACAGCATCATTTCACACTGTGCACTATTACAGTGTCATTTCACACTGTGCACCATTACAGCATCATTTCACACTATTACAGCATCATTTCACACTGTGCACTATTACAGCATCATTTCACACTATTACAGCATCATTTCATACTGTGCACTATTACAGCATCATTTCATACTGCGCACTATTACAGCATCATTTCACACTGTGCACCATTACAGTGTCATTTCATACTGTGCACTATTACAGCATCATTTCACACTGCGCACTATTACAGCGTCATTTCACACTGCGCACTATTACAGCATCATTTCACACTGCGCACTATTACAGCGTCATTTCACACTATGCACTATTACAGCATTATTTCACACTGTGCACTATTACAATGTCATTTCATACTGTGCACTATTACAGCATTATTTCACACTGCACTATTATAGCATCATTTCACACTGTGCACTATTACAGTGTCATTTCACACTGTGCACTATTATAGCATCATTTCACACTGTGCACTATTACAGTATCATTTCACACTGCACTATTACAGGGTCATTTCACACTATTACAGCATCATTTCACATTGTGCACTATTACAGCATCATTTCACTATTACAGCATCATTTCACACTGTGCACTATTACAGCGTCATTTCACACTATTACAGCATCATTTCACACTGTGCACTATTACAGCGTCATTTCACACTGTGCACTATTACAGCGTCATTTCACACTGTGCACTCTTACAGTATCATGTCACACTGTGCATTATTACAGCATAATTTCATACTATTACAGCATCATTTCACACTGTGCACTATTACAGCATCATTTCACACTATTACAGCATCATTTCACACTGTGCACTATTACAGCATCATTTCGCACTATTACAGCATCATTTCACACTGTGCACTATTACAGCATCATTTCACACTATTACAGCATCATTTCACACTGTGCACTATTATAGCATTATTTCACACTATTACAGCGTCATTTCACACTGCACTATTGCAGCATCATTTCACACTGTGTACTATTACAGTTTCATTTCACACTGTGCACTATTACAGCATCATTTCACACGATTACAGCATCATTTCACACTGTGCACAATTACAGCATCATTTCACACTGCCAAAGTGGATAACCTCAGATTTTCCCACATTATACTCCATCTGCCAAATTTTTGCTCACTCATTTAACCTGTCTATATCCCTTTGCAGATTTTTTGTGTCCTCCTCACAATTTGCTTTCTCACCCATCTTTGTATCATCAGCAAACTTGGCTACATTACACTCAGTCCCTTCATCCAAGTCATTAATATAGATTGTAAATAGTTGAGGACCCAGCACTGATCTCTGCGGCACCCCACTAGTTACTGTTTGCTAACCGGAAAATTACCCATTTAGCTCCTGACTCTCTGTTTTCTGTTATTTAGCCAGTACTAATATATCCATACTAATATATTACCCCCAACCCCGTGAGCTTTTATCTTGTGCAGTAAACTCTTATGTGACACCTTATCGAATGTCTTCTGGAAATCCAAATACACCACATTCACCCTGCTCATTACATCCTCAAAGAACTCCAGCAAATTTGTCAAACATTATTTCCCTTTCATAAAACCATGCTGACTCTGCTTGATTGAATCATGCTTTTCCAAATGTCCCGCTACTGCTTCCTTAATAATGGACTCCAGCATTTTCCCAACAGATGTTAGGCTAACTGGTCTATAGTTTACTGCTTTTTGTCTGCCCCCTTTTTTAAATAGGGGCGTTACATTTGCGGTTTTCCAATCTGCTGGGACCGCCCCAGAATCCAGGGATTTTTGGTAGATTACAACCAATGCATCCACTATCTCTGCAGCTACTTCTCTTAAGACCCTAGGATGTAAGCCATCTGTTCCAGGGGACTTGTCCACCTCTAGTCTCATTATTTTACCTAGTACTACTTCATTAGTGATAGTGATTGTATTAAGTTCCTCCCTACCTATAGCCTCTTGATTATCTATTATTGGGATGTTTTTAGTGTCTTCTACCGTGAAGACCGATACAAAATATTTGTTCAATATCTCTGCCATTTCCCTGTTCTCCATTATTAATTCCCCAGTCACATCCTCCAGGGGTACCAACATTTACTTTAGCCACACTTTTCCTTTTTATGTACCTGTAGAAACTCTTATAATCTGTTTTTATATTCCTTGCTAGATTACTTTCATAATCTATCGCCCCCCCCCCCTCTTAGCGGTCCACCCCCATTCTGCCGCCGACTCCCACAGACTCCCACCTGCATAAGTCTGGGAACTCGGCGGGCGGGAGGTCAGTTGCGCCACTCGGCCGTCCGCTGACGTCAGTGAGCGCTTCCCGGCGGCTCTCCCCTCCCGCCCGCTCCAGGCCGTGTCGAAAGTGACACTGGGCGGTTCGAGCAGAGGAATGTCGACGGCAGTAAACAGCGGTAAGTTGATCAATTTCAGCCCCAAAGGAACTTACCCACTTCCTGATTTGCTGTCTGTGAAAATTCATTTTGATTGGTTGCTTAGAGAGCTTGTTGATGTCACAGCAACTCGCGTCAGGAATTCCCCATTAACTTGCATTGATTTCAATTATGCATTGGAAAAGCGGGACTTCTCGACGCAGAGATCGCGAGATCTTTGTGGGAAGCTTATTTGGACCCAGCGGCCAATGTCTTTGCTTCTCCACGGACCGCAATTTCCGGGCCATAATATACAGATAAAGCATCGCTCATTTGTGTGGTGATTGTACACGGTTCCCAAATGAGACCCAATATAATCGGCTGACCTGAAATTCACAAGCAGATGGCTGCAAATTGGATTTGCAAATGTGACTCCTGTTAGCAATAAATATCTTCAGCCGCAAATAGCCCATTCTGCAAATTGTAACAAAGAGGCACTTAACCAGTTAATGTGTTTCTTTGAAAATTCTAATGTGATTTGAAAAGCAGAAGAGTTTCAACTTTTAAAAATGCTCAGTGTATAAAAAAAATCGAAGGAGCTCCCAATTAAAATTAATTTAATCTCGCACTCTTGCATATACAGCAAGATTATACATCAGTCAATGGGAGATATTTGCCGGGCGGGGCTTAATGCTTCGTGTGTTTTGCAGTGGTTTTAGCATCGTGTCTTTTGTAAAGTTCTGTCCCTGCAGTACAGACTTACACGAGGCACATGCTGAAGTCAAGGACACTCTGGACCTGCACCTTTATTTCACAGCTCTCGAGTGCCACACTTGCCTGAGACCTGCCTTTATATGCAGTATCTCCTGCAAGTGCACCCCTGGTGATAAAGTAAGCTTGTGGTTACAGGTCATATCTAGTTACAGTCATGTATAGCATGGTAAGATACAGTTATATACAGTAGTGTGAGATACATGACATCACCCTCCCCCAAGGTCTTATAGTCTTTATAGATTCAGTCTCTCAGGTGGTCTATGCTCTCGCATGGAGCGTCTTAGTTGTGATTCAGTTGCTTGCCTTGGTGCCTGTTTTTCTTTCGGTGTGATTGCTGGTATCTCGCCTGGGCTGTCTGTTTCGTTCAGTATGATTGTTGGTATCTCGCCTGGGCTGTCTGTTGAGATTGCCCTTTCCTCAGGTTGTTCCCTCTGTCTGTCCACCAGGTGTGGTGTGAGTTCCACATTGTAGTCTGCCTCTGGTTCTGCAGTGTTGTTGGTGAATCTACTTTTGACTTGGTCTACATGCCTCTGGCAGGTTTGGCCATTGTCCATTTGTACAACCAGTAGCCTGTTTCCTTCCTTGCCTGTTACTGTCCCTGCAAGCCATTTGGGACCCCCACCATAGTTTAGCACAAACACTTTGTCCCCTATCTCATTCCACCTCCACCTCGAATTTCGGTCATGGTGCTCAGTTTGCTTCCGGTGCTTTGCCTCAACAATTTCATTCATGTCTGGGAGGATTAAGGAGAACCTAGTCTTTAAGGTCCGTTTCATCAATACTTGCGCGGGGGGAACCCCAGTCAACGAATGCGGACGAGATCTGTATGCCAGCAGCAGTCGCGACAGGTGGCTCTGCAGCGTGGGACCTTGGATTTTTAGCATGCCTTGTTTAACGATTTGCACTGCTCGCCCCGCCTGGCCGTTGGAGGCCGGCTTGAACGGTGCCGCCTTAACGTGATTTATGCCGTAGTCAACTATAAAATCTTGAAATTCTGCGCTGGTGAAGCACGGACCATTATCACTGACCAATATGTCAGGAATTCCGTGCATTGCAAACATGGTTCTAAGGCTCTCCACCGAGGTGGAGGTGGTGCCCGAGTTTAATATGGTGTACTCGATCCACTTTGAAAATGCATCGATGACTACGAGGAACATTTTGCTCATGAATGGGCCCGCATAGTCTACATGCACCCACGACCACGGTTTGGTGGGCCAGGGCCAGGGGTTTAGGGGGGCCTCCCTGGGGGCATTACCGAGTTGGGCACAAATGGTGCACCGCCAGATGCAGAGCTCCAAGTCCGCGTCAATGCCAGGCCATCAGATGTGGGATCTGGCAATGGCCTTCATAAGGACGATCCCCGGGTGCTCGCGGTGGAGCTCTCTGCCTTGCAAGAGCCTAACTACTCGGCTGCCCCACATCAGGCAGTCTGCCTGTAGTGATAGTTCATGCATGCGCCTATGGAAAGGTTTGATCTTCTTGGGGGCAGGCATCGCGAGCCCCTGCCCAGTCACCAGTTAAAACACATCTTTTGACTAAGGATAACGTGGGGTCTCTGGTCGTCCAGGCTCTGATTTGGCGAGCCACCATGGGCGAACCTGTGGATTCAAAGGCATTGATTGCCATGACCATCTCACAGTCCTGTTCGTTGGACCCTTCCGTGGTCGCCAGGGGTAGCCTGCTAAGCGCGTCGGCACAGTTGTCTGTGCCTTATTGTGTAGTCGTAAGACGCCAGCATGAGTGCCGTTTATTGCCTTGCACTCGGATAGCAGGGACGTGAGGGGTTTGTGGTCGGTTTCTAACGCGAACTTGGCCCCAAAAAGGTATTGGTGCATCTTTTTGACACTGTACACGCACGCGAGCGCCTCCTTCTCAACCATACTGTACCCACGCTCCGCCCGCGAAAGTGACCTGGAGGCATAAGCAATGGGTTGTAATTTACCCGCATCATTGACGTGCTGTAAAACGCACCCGATCCCATACGCTGAAGCATCACATGTAAGAACTAGCTTTTTACCTGGATCAAAAAAGGCTAAAACACTGTTGGAACACAGAAGGTTGCGTGACTTATTGAAGGGGCGTTCTTGGGCATCCCCCCAAAACCAATCGCACCCCTTTCTGAGTAGCACGTGGAGAAGCTCCAGCAGCATGCTCAAGTTCTGCATAAAGTTCCCAAAGTAATTGAGTAGCCCAAGAAAGGCACGCAGTTCCGAGACATTCCGGGGCCTGGGTGCCAGGTGAATTGCTTCGGTTTTGGATTCTGTTGGGCGGATTCCATCAGCGGCAATCCTTCTGCCCAAAAATTCAACCTCGGGCGCGAGAAACAGACACTTGGATTTCTTAACTCTTAGGCCTACCCGATCCAATCAACTTAGTACTTCCTCCAAATTGCGGAGATGGGAGTCGGTGTCCCTGCTCGTGATGAGTATGTCATCTTGAAACACAACCATCCCCGGGATGGACTTGAGCAGACTCTCCATGTTGCGCTGGAATATAGCAGCTGCCGACCTGATGCCGAATGGGCATCGATTGTACATAAAAAGGCCTCGATGTGTGTTGATGGTGGTGAGTAGCTTAGACTCTTTGGTCAGTTCTTGTGTCATATACGCAGATGTGAGATCTAGTTTCGAGAAAAGTTTTCCTCCAGTCAATGTGGCAAATAGGTCCTCCGCTCTGGGCAGTGGGTATTGGTCCTGTAGCGAGACTCTGTTTATGGTAGACTTGTAATCCCCACAGATTCGTACGGATCCATCAGGCTTCATGACGGGGATGATGGGACTTGCCCAGTCGCTAAATTCCACAGGTGAGGTAATGCCTTCCCGCAGAAGCCGGTCCAGTTCGTGTTCAATCTTTTCCCTCATCACATAAGGCACAGCTCCAGCCTTGTGATGGACCAGTCTGGCATCCTGTGTGATGTAGATTTTAACTTTAGCCCCTTGAAGATGCCCACACCTGGCTGAAAGATGTTCAAAATGATTTAGAACTGTTGAGTAGGAGATCCATTCCTCTGACGACATGGCGTGAACATCATCCCATTTCCAATTTAGTTTTGCCAACCAGCTTCTCCCCAACAGTGCTGGGAGATCTCCGGGGACAATCCACAGGGGAAGTTGGTTCACCGTCCCTTTGTGTGTGACTGAGAGCATGGCGCTGCCAAGGACTGGGATGATTTCTTTGGTATAGGTCCTTAGTTTGGTGTCGATTCTTGTGAGTTTTGGTCTGTTGCTTTTGTGCGGCCGCAGCTGTTCAAATTGTTGGACGCTCATGAGAGGTTGACTAGCTCCCGTGTCCAGTTCCATGTTGATGGGTATCCCGTTGAGTAGGACCCTCATCATTATTGGCGGCATCTTGTTGTAATAACAGTGGACATTGATCGTGTTGACCCGCTGTACCTCGGTGTCCCGGGCACTGTCCCCACCGTCTTCTGGTCCGCTTTCTGACCCTTCCGATTCGTATACCAGCTGAACTGCCGTTTTTCTGCACATGCGAGCCAGATGCCCTGTATAGTTGCAGTTTCTGCAAACAGCATGCTGAAATCGACACCCCCTTGTTGAGTGCCTTCCCCCACATCTCCAGCACAGACCGCTTCCATTGTTTCCGAAGGATGAGCTGCGTCTGGCTGATCTCTCTTGAGCTTCTCTCAGTCTGTAGTTGATTGCTTGCATTGTGGGTTGATGAGGTGTGAACAGCCGTTCATGTGGCCCTTGATGGCTTCTGGCGCCACTGCCTGCTGTTGAAGGCCTTTGTCTGTGTATGGGGGTAGCGGCTTGTTTCACACTGTGAACCCCTTGTTCCGATGTTTCGTTAGTTGTCGTACCCGCAGTGTAGATCAACCTCGTTTCTTCTTCTGCCAAGAATGTCTGTGTGACCAGTGCTGCTGCCTCTAGGGTCAAGTTCTTGGTCTCTATAAGCTTTCGGAATATGCCTGCGTGGCCTATTCCTTCAATAAAAAAGCCTCTCAGTACTTCTCTCCTTAGTTCATCGGAGAACTCACATAAACTAGCCAGCCTCCGAAGTTCCGCCACAAAGTCCGGTATGCTCTGGCCCACACAGCGTCTGTAGTTGTAGAACCTGTGTCTGGCCACATGTAGGCTGCTCGCTGGCTTCAGGTGGTCTCTCACCAGTGTGCTCAACTCATCAAACGACTTGCTTGCTGGTTTCTCGGGTGCCAGCAGGTCCTTCATTAAGGCGTATGTTTTCGAGCCACAGCTGGTCAAGAGATGGGCTCTTCTCTTGTCTGCCTTATCGTCGCCCAACCAGTCTTTGGTTACAAAGCTTTGCTATAAAGTCCTCCCAATTGTCTCCAGCATTGTATTTCTCATCCGAGACGTTGGTAGCCATTCTGTGGATTCTGTGATCCCGTAACTCGTCGCCACTGTAAAGTCCTGACCCTGCAGTACAGACTTACACGAGGAACATGCTGAAGTCAAGGTCACTCTGGACCTGCACCTTTATTTCACAGCTCTTGAGTGCCACACTCGCCTGAGACCTGCCTTTATATACCTGTGTGGAACAGGTATGCAGTGTCTCCTGCAAGTGCACCCCTGGTGGTATCTAGTTACAGTCATGTATAGCATGGTAAGATACAGTTATATACAGTAGTGTGAGATACATGACATCTTTGTACGGCAAAGAATGTAACTCTGATGTAGCACTGCCACTCACTTCAGTTTTCTAGTCATGTGGGACCTCTGTGTGTCGGTGCCAAGTTGAAATTCGAAAACTCTTTAAACAGTCCCACTGAGGCAGCTTTAGCATTAAGACAGTAAAAGGACTGACAGGGTAGCCGGCTCTTTTTTGAACAACATCGCCAGTACTTGAAGGCCTTCCATATGTCTTTAAGTATTGACCTCTCCTTACAGTTGGCCTTCATAGCGAGAGGATTTGAGTATAGGAGCAGGGAGGTCTTACTGCAGTTGTACAGGGCCTTGGTGAGGCCACATCTTGAATATTGTGTACAGTTTTGGTCTCCTAATCTGAGGAAGGACATGCTTGCTATAGAGGGAGTGCAGCGAAGGTTCACCAGACTGATTCCCGGGATGACAGGACTGACATATGAAGAAAGACTGGATCGACTAGGCTTATATTCAATGGAATTTAGAAGAATGAGAGGGGATCTCAAAGAAACATAGAAAATTCTGAGGGGATTGGACAGGTTAGATGCAGGAAGAATGTTCCCGATGTTGAGGAAGTCCAGGACCAGGGGTCACAGTCTAAGAATAAGGGGTAAGCCACTTAGGACTGAGATGAGGAGAAACTTCTTCACTCAGAGAATTGTGAAAATGTGGAATTCTCTACCACAGAAAGTTGTTGAGGCCAGTTCGTTAGATATATTCAAAAGGGAGTTAGATGTGGCCCTTATGGCTAAAAGGATCAAGAGGTATGGAGAGAAAGCAGGAATGGGGTACTGAAGTTGCATGGTCAGCCATGATCACATTGAATGGTGATGTAGGCTTGAAGGGCCGAATGGCCTACTCCTTCACCTACTTTCTATGTTTCTATGAAGCTCAATGCAAGCTCGAGGTACAGACCCTTCTCTTCCTCCTAGGCACTCTACAGCCCACTGACCTGAACAATGACATTAGTAACTTCAGACATTATCTAACTCCATTTTCTTTAAGGCAGTGAGTAGTGCTGATGTGGGGCAAGTATTTTGATGCCACAAGGCAATTGGGGTGGAGACCCTTCCTCAGAATCTTTACTCTTGGTGCTGATTCTCATTTCACGCTTCGAGGAGCCCACCATGCTTTGCAAACACTCTCTATTTATTTTGAGACCTTGAGCTGGATTCTCAGTATTCTGCCGCCCCTGTTAATGTCCCAGAGGGACAGGAAAGTTTTTTGTGTGTTTTGTGCCGATTTTTTTTTTTCTTCAAGCAAGCCTCTCTTTGGGCACTCAGGGGCCGGCTATTTAGCTCAGGATTTTCAGTTGCTCAGCCGGCCTAGCGCCCAACACCTCCCTTAGTGCCCCGCTCCACACTCAGGACCCAGCTGGTGAATTTTGTGGCTGAGGATGCAAACCATTTCTTGCCGCAAACTTTACCGCCCCGCCACCATTACCGTCCCGAAATGACCAGAACCGAAAATCTAGCCCCTTTTCTGCTGTCTCTCCGTTTTCAATGTCTCCCTGTCTTCTCACCTCTTTCTTACCTTGCCTCCCACTCCCTCAGCCATTCACACATTCTTTATTTTTCCAGGGATTCTACCCAAATGGATGCAGTGCCCCAGTGCAAACATTGAGCAATGCCATATCAATCCGCGACCCACGAGGAACGTCTGCAGCAGGTCCGCACCTTAAAAGGAGCAGTGAACATGGCGGCCCAGCACCCGGCACGGCCCCAACCTGCGAGGAGCACACCATACCCCCAACACTAGTGGGAGTCGTGTACAGACCACCAAACAGTAGTAGCGAGGTTGGGGACAGCATCAAACAAGAAATTCGGGATGCATGCAAAAAGGTACAGCAGTTATCATGGGCGACTTTAATCTACATAAAGATTGGGCTAACCAAAATGCGCTGGAGGAGGATTTCCTGGTGTGTATTAGGGAAGGTTTTCTGGACCAATATTTCGAGGAACCAACTAGAGGGCTGGCCATCCTAGACTGGGTGATGTGTAATGAGAAAGGACTAATTAGCAATCTTATTGTGCGAGGCCCCTTGGGGAAGAGTGACCATAATATGGTAGAATTCTTTATTAAGATGGAGAGTGACACAGTTAATTCGGAGACTAGGGTCCTGAACTTCAGGAAAGGTAACTTCGATGGTAGGAGACGTGAATTGGCTAGAATAGACTGGCGAATGATACTTAAAGGGTTGACGGTGGATAGGCAATGGCAAACATTTAAAGATCACATGGATGAACTTCAACAATTGTACATCCCTGTCTGGAGTAAAAATAAAATGGGAAAAGTGGCTCAACCGTGGCTAACAAAGGAAATTAAGGATAGTGTTAAATCCAAGGAAGAGGCATAGAAATTGGCCAGAAAAAGCAGCAAACCTGAGGACTGGAGAAATTTAGAATTCAGCAGAGGAGGACAAAGGGTTTAATTAGGAGGGGGAAAATAGAGTATGCAAGGAAGCTTGCTGGGAACATAAAAACTGACTGCAAAAGCTTCTATAGATATGTGAAGAGAAAAAGATTAGTGAAAACAAACATAGGTCCCTTGCAGTCAGATCCCTTGCAGTCAGATTCAGGTGAATTTATAATGGGGAAGAAAGAAATGGCAGACCAGTTGAACAAATACTTTGGTTCTGTCTTCACGAAGGAAGACCCAAATAACCTTTCGGAAATAGTAGGGGACCGAGGGTCCAGTGAGAAGGAGGAATTGAAGGAAATCCTTATTAAGCATGAAATTGTGACAGGGAAATTGATGGGATTGAAGGCCAATAAATCCCTGGGGCCTGATAGTCTGCATCCCAGAGTACTTAAGGAAGTGGCCCTAGAAATAGTGGATGCATTGGTGATCATTTTCCAACAGTATATCGAATCTGGATCAGTTCCTATGGACTGGAGGGTAGCTAATGTAACATCACTTTTTAAGAAAGGAGGGAGAGAGAAAGCGGGTAATTATAGACCGGTTAGTCTGACATCAGTAGTGGGGAAAATGTTGGAATCAATTATTAAAGATGACATAGCAGCGCATTTGGAAAGCAGTGACAGGATCGGTCCAAGTCAGCATGGATTTATGAAAGGGAAATCATGCTTGACAAATCTTCTAGAATTTTTTGAGGATGTAACTAGCAGAGTGGACAAGGGAGAACCAGTAGATGTGGTGTATTTGGACTTTCAAAAGGCTTTTGACAAGGTCCCACACAAGAGATTGGTGTGCAAAATTAAAGCACATGGTATTGGGGGTAGTGTACTGACATGGATGGAGAACTGGTTGGCAGACAGGAAGCAAAAAGTTGGGATAAATGGGTCCTTTTCGAAATGGCAGGCAGTGACTAGTGGGGTGCCGCAGGGCTCAGTGCTGGGACCCCAGCTATTTACAATATACAGTAATGATTTAGATGAAGGAATTGAGTGTAATATCTCCAAGTTTGCAGATGACACCAAGCTGGATGGCAGTGTGAGCTGTGAGGAGGATGCTAAGAGGTTGCAGGGTGACTTGGACAGATTAGGTGAGTGGGCAAATGCATGGCAGATGCAGTATAATGTGGATAAATGTGAGGTTATCCACTTTGGTGGCAAAAATATGAAGGCAGAATATTATCTGAATGGCAGCAGATTAGGAAAAGGGGAGGTGCAACGAGACCTGGGTGTCATGGTACATCAGTCATTGAAAGTGGGCCTGCAGGTACAACAGGCGGTGAAGAAGGCAAATGGTATGTTGGCCTTCATAGCTAGGGGATTTGAGTATAGGAGCAGGGAGGTCTTATTGCAGTTGTACAGGGCCTTGGCGAGGCCTCACCTGGAATATTGTGTTCAGTTTTGGTCTCCTAATCTGAGGAAGGACGTTCTTGCTATTGAGGGAGTGCAGCGAAGGTTCACCAGACTGATTCCCAAGATGGCAGGGCTGACATATGAGGATAGACTGGATCGACTGAGCCTGTATTCAATGGAGTTTAGCAGGATGAGAGGGGATCTCATAGAAACATATAAAATTCTGATGGGACTGGACAGGTTAGATGCAGGAAGCATGTTCCCGATGTTGGGGAACACAGAACCAGGGGACACAGTCTAAGGATAAGGGGTAAGCCATTTACAACTGAGATGAGGAGAAACTTCTTCACTCAGAGAGTTGTTAACCTGTGGAATTCTCTACCGTAGAGAGTTGTTGATGCCAGTTCGTTGGATATATTCAAGAGGGAGTTAGATACGGCCCTTATGGCTAAAGGGATCAAGGGGTATGGAAAGAAAGCAGGAAAGGGGTACTGAGGTGAATGATCAGCCATGATCTTATTGAATGGTGGTGCAGGCTCGAAGGGCCAAACGGCCTACTCCTGCACCTATTTTCTATGTTTCTAAGTTTCACCCCAGAGAGCAGCACGTGCTGGAGCAGGAGGGTGACAGCAGTGAAGAGGGCGACTGGATTGTATGTCACTATAACCCAGGTCACTGATTGGAGCGTGGGCAGGTACAGCAGGAGCGGCGAGGTCGGAGCGAGGGAGCGGTGAGACATTGCAAAGTGACGTGATCGGGGCCCAGGAGAAGCGTGAGTTTGGGACCCAGAAGCGGCGAGGGCCCAGGGGCAGTATGGGCCAGCCCACACTGTGATATGTGTGCGCGCTACATCTGTGCAGCAGAGCTGGTCTCTAGTTGCCTTGGGTAATCCTTGCTACTGGACCAAGACCTAACTCTGTCAAGCCCCTGTGGTGATTGGTGTGCAACGGCCACCACACGTTAAAAAAATCCACGCACAGGCATCTTCCACCCTCCAAGATGTAGTTCGGGATCTGGAATATTCGGTCCTTCATTGAAACAGCTATGAACACATCCTTTTTTGGCGTGGAAGCAAGTCATCCTCATTTCGAGGGATTGCCTAAGAAGATCTATGTGTTAGCTGTGGCTCAGTGGGTAGCGCTCTCACCCACTTATCCTCAGATGAGACGTTAAACCGACGCCATAGTCTGCTTTATCAGGTGGTATTAAAAGATCCTAATGCACTATTTTGTAGAATAGCAGGGGATTTCTCTCTCAGCGATATCATTAAAACGGATTATCACTTTATCACAAATTGCTGTTTGTGGGACCTAGATGTGTGAAAATGTTTCCTACATTGCAACAGTGGCTACACTTTAAAAGTACTTCATTGGCTGTAAAGCGCTTTGAGGTATTCTGAAGTCTGAAAACCGCTATATAAACACAAGTCTTTCTTTTCCTTTCTTTTCTGTAGAGCAGGTTGGAAATCAAACCCTTGCTTCCTTCACACAATGGATGAGGCCCCATCGCTTTACCCGTGCAATGGCAGTTTAACCAAGTTTACCCAATTGAGCGCAATGCCCACAATTCAAACATCTGACACTACCCTATTGGCAAGGACTCAATTCTCAATTAACACAAAAGCAAAATACTGCGGGTGCTGGAATCTGGAATAAAAACAGGAAATGCTGGAAATCTCAGCAGGTCAGGCAGCATCTGTGGAGAGGCCTTTAAACTGGTTAAGGGATCCAATAGTTTCTCCATTTCTACCCTATTTCCTTGTGTGAGGAAATCCAGAACAAGGTGCAACAACACATCATCAGTAGGGTAAAACTAATCTGTCTCACGACGGTCTAAACCCATCTCACGTTCCCTATTAGTGGGTGAACAATCCAAGGCTTGGTGAATTCTGCTTCACAATGATAGGAAGAGCCACTTCTAAATGGCTTAATAGAGCTAAGCCATTTAGATGTGAAATCAGGAAACACTTTTTCACACAAAAGGTAGGGGAAATCTCGAACTCTCTTGAAATTTTCAAGACTGAAATCGATAGATTTTTGTTGGGTCAGGGGATATGGGGAAAAGGCAGGTAAATGGAGTTGAGATACAGGTTTACCATAATCTAACGGAATGGTGGAAAAGGCTTGAGTGGATGAAGGGCCTCCTTGTGTTCCGATGTAACCCTTGCCTTACCCAGCACAATGGATAACTTACCCATCACCTTAATCATTTGGCCACCTCGGGCTAGAAATTGCATCGTACCCCGTTTGGGGCGGTAACTTTTGTGGGAGCGCAAAAGCATTGGCGGGTGCTACATAACTGATTCCGATGGGAATTTCTGCTTTAGCACTGCAAGAGAGAGGTGGCACACTAAATCAAATGCTACCTCTTCCCTTAGAGTGCTAAAGGGAGTGAGAGGGGCAGTGTCGGCAGTGCGCTGAGCAATGTTCAGGGCAACGTTGCCGGTTTTACAGGCTCCTCCCCTCCCTTAAAGGGAAGGGCCAATGCTTGAGGTCATTGGAGGCTAAACCTGCGAATAGTCGGTGAGAGCACCTGCGATACACGCAGAGCAGCTCCATGCACTCAAAGTGAGTGCAGGGTTGATCATTCACGGGCTGGAATAAATCACAAATACAGCACACTGGGGACATTATTACATTTTGGCCTTTAATAAGCCATTTAGGACCGAGATGCGGAGGAACTTCTTCACCCAGAGAGTGGTGAACCTGTGGAATTCTCTACCACAGAAAGTTGTTGAGGCCAATTCACTAAATATATTCAAAAAGGAGTTAGATGAGGTCCTTACTACTAGGGGGATCAAGGGGTATGGCGAGAAAGCAGGAATGGGGTACTGAAGTTGAATGTTCAGCCATGAACTCATTGAATGGCGGTGCAGGCTAGAAGGGCCGAATGGCCTACTCCTGCACCTATTTTCTATGTTTCTATGTCTATGTTTCTATGATCCCCAAGCGGCTAGCCGAGGTGACCACGCCTCCTGCAACTGCTGCTGTTGACGTCCGGCGATGCCGCAGTGGGGCGGGAGCGAATATTGCATCTTGGGCGGTAACGGGGCACTGCGCACCGGATGATGTCACGTTCCCTGGGGCACAAGAGATTGAGTTGGTAAGATTTAGTGCCAGGCTAACCCACCATGGAAGTTTGCGGGCATCGGTAATTTTGCCGTGCCCGGACATTAAGACCTTAGCGTCCTGTTATTGTCCACCCCCCTCCCCCCCGGAAGCGCAAACGGGAGGCGCAAAGAAGGCCACTTTCTCCCCCCCAATGTCTTAACTTTCCTTGATCCATCTTTTCGTTGTCTTATGCAAAGATTAACCTAGTCATCTATCAACCTCCTGAGTTTCTTTTAAGCAGTTTACAGGACGTTGCCTAGACACTTGCTCAGTGTTATCCCCCTCCCCCTCTACCACTTTGTTCCGACTCTATTTAAATGCTTGTTCATCTTACATTTTCAGGCTGAAGGAAGTCTGGAAATTGACGCATTGAGGGTGAGATTGGTCTTTGCGAATAGTGCGAAAGATAGCGAATCAGCAGCCCATTTTAGACCATGCCCGATTTCCGATCACACTGAAGTCAATGGGTCCATTTTATGCTACAGCCTTTGGCCATTATCACCCGTTAACTTCTCTATGGATGCTGCCTTACCCGTTGACTGTTTTCAGCATTTTCTGGGGGTAATCATGTTTGCATTGAATGATTAGTGATCAGCCTGCAGCTGAACACTTGCACGGGCTGACAATTAGCATCAAACCGTTACAGGCAGCGCAACAGTGGAATGCAAAATGTTATACGATATCAAAGGACAGGAAAAGACTAGCTGGTCCAGCGAGCCTGCCCCACACACCCACGATGATTGGAGCATCACAGTTAGGTACCCATACCCAGCCACACCCAATACCCCATACCCACCCGTCCCGACACGCACGTTCCCCCACACCCACACTGCCCCCACACCCAACCTCATCGCCCCACTATGTAATCTTCTGGGCGAGGCAAAACATTACAGGAATAATCATAGAATCGTAGAAATCTATGGCACAGAAACAGACCATTCAGCCCATCATGTCTGTGCCGGAAATGAGCTAATGCCACTTTCTAGTTCTTGCTCTGTAGCCTTGTAGGTTACGGCACTTCAAGTGCAGATTTTTCAATGTGGTGAGGGTCTCTGCCTCTGCCATCCTGTCAGGCAGTGGGTTCCAGACCCCCACCACCCTCTGGGTGAATAACGTTCTCCTCAATGACTCTCTAATCCTCCTACCGATTATTTTAAACCTATGCCCCCTGGTTATTGATCAGGGAAATAGATCCTTCCTATCCACTCAATCCAGGCCCCTCATAATTTTATACACCTGAATTAAATCTCCCCTCAGCCTCCTCTGTTCCAAAGAAAACAGCCCCAGCCTATCCAATCTTTCCTCATAACTAAAATTCTCCAGTCCCAACATTCTCATAAATCTCCTCTGTACCCTCTCTGGTGCAATCACATCTTCCTGTCATGGAATAACGCTGACATTACGAGTTTATTGCCAAACAGATTTTAGGCACAGAGAGAATAAAACGAAAGGGAAAAGTAAAATAGCTAGTGGGAAGATTGTCCTGGGGATGTGTGATCCACCGGATTCCGCAGCCCACTCCAGGTGGAGACGAACTATTCTGGCGACTGCAATGCAGAGTCCTCTGAAAACAGTTAAACTCCCAAATGCATGTTTCAGGATATTACTTAACAACGCATGCTAAAGGTAACGGGAGATTGCAATCGCAATAAGATGCGAGAATATTTATTCCCATCCCGCCACCTTTTTGTAAAAGTTGCAAGTATCATTTTTCAGGCTGATGTATTAAACTTTGGAATCTGGAATGGGCTGAACGCATTCAGCTTGCCTGTCCGCCCTTAGCCTTTCCCCAGGTTCTGGTGATGTGGTTAATGCTGTCGGTCTCAGGCACTCTGAACACCAGCACACCAGGCTGTGTCCGATTGGATGCAACACTGACCCCAAACGTTAACTCTTGTTTCTCGCTCCGCCGATGCTGCCTGACCTACTGAGCGTTTCCAGCGTTTTCTGTTTTTATTGTAGATAAAACATTTCATTGCTGGAAATCTGGAGCAGGGGCAGAAAATGTTGGAATTGCACAGCAGCAAGAGGTCTGTCAGGGTCTGAATCAGGAAAGGTGCCAAAAGCAGACTGTGATCTCACAGATCCACCTGCCTCTCTTCAAGATGCCTCTGGACCCTCCATGTGTGTTTGTGGCACTTTCGGAGCAGATGAAACTGACCAGAAATGAACAAGTAAAGGTTGAAGTGTAACACGACTCTGGAGTCTACCAGCTGCCCGGACACACTGGGTCCACTGAATGTTTATTCCATCGGCAGTGAAAGGAATCCCTGAGCCAGGACTGCCCGCCCCATCAATCAGCTTACCTGAGCACCTTCAGCTTTTGACCCATTGGCCACGGTCTGCCGCGAATATTAGAGATAATTTCCTTCTGAATCTGAATATTCTGGAAGATCTCCTCCGGATCCTTGCAGTCGGCCTTCTCGTCTTCGTGTTCATCCTCCTCCGAATTACTGTGATTGCATTATAGACAAAGGCAAAAAGCACTCACTCCATTATTGAAGAAGACGATAGCATCAAAAGTGACCCAAATAAGTACAACGCACTGAGCCCAACTCCCAGCAAATCAATCATTTCAACTTTCAACCCATCACGTTTTCCCCCCAAACCCTCCCTGCAGTTTGTAAAATGCAAATAATGCATGAGAATCTTTCCCCATCAGAAAATTATCTATATCATATATTCACACACATATACTTAAGTAATTACTCATACATATATATATTTAAGTAATTGGATATATTATATATAACACATATATACACACAGTCACACACATACACTTAAGTAATTATTTATACATATATATATTTAAGTAATCGGATATATTATATATAACATATATATATTCACACACATACACTTAAGTAATTATTTATACATATATATATTTAAGTAATCGGATATATTATATATAACACATATATATATATGCACACACATATACTTAAGTAATTATTTATAGCTATATATGTATATATATTTAAGTAATTAGATATATTATATATAACACATATATATGTATATATTCACACACACAAATTTAAGCAATTATTTATACATATCAATATTTAAGTAATTAGATATAATATATAACACACATATACTTAAGTAATTATTTATAGCTATATATATATATACTTAAGTAATTGGATATATTATATATAACACATATATATGTATATATTCACACACACATATTTAAGCAATTATTTATACATATCAATATTTAAGTAATTAGATATAATATATAACACACATACTTAAGTAATTATTTATAGCTATATATATATTTAAGTAATTGGATATATTATATATAGCACATATATATTAACACACATATACTTAAGTAATTATTCACATATATATTTAAGTAAGCACATATATATTTGAGCATATATATTACTTAATTAGAATGAGTTGTTGATTAAACATTGTGTGTGTGTTTGGAATGAAACCATGTTCACCGTAAAAAATAATTCACAACCTCCCAAAATACTGGAAACTGAAAGTAAAGATGCTTGGATGTATTTAACGCACAAACTCCGCTTTTTCACAAGAGTCCCCCACAAAATACGCTCCTAGGCTCAGCCCCACCTGTTCTCATGCTCCTCGTAAGCCCCCAAGTAGAACCTGCGGTTGATAGAGTTTTTGCGAATATTCTTGAGCCGTTGCGATGCTTTTGAAGATTTGCTGATCGCAGTCTCGTTCATTTATGCCGCGCTGTGCACTGCCCGGTCCGGTACAGAGGGGTCTAGTCACTCCCTGCTCGCCAATCCCGTCCACACTATCACTGGCCGTTCCTGTGCATAGAGACTCTGGATCCCCAGCAAGCACAGAGCAGCCAGAACCTCGCCGACCGCCTCTTAAAGGGGAGGTTCCCCACAGCCATAAACCCACAGCCCTTCCAATTCAACCCACTGGTAAGTAGAATCAAAGAAAACCCAAAGATATTTTACAATTATATCAAGAGCAAGAGGATAACGAAGGAAAGAGTAGGGCCTATTAGGGACCAAAATGCTGATCTATGTGTGGAGGTGGAGGATGTGGGTAAGGTATGAAATGAATATTATGCAGCTGTCTTCACAAAAGGGGTGGGGGGGAAGGGCATGCCGATGTTGAAGTTCAGGAGGAAGTTAGTAAAATAGTGGATGGGAAAAACAAAGTAAGAGAGGACATATTAAGGAGTTTAGCATCCTTGAAAGTCGATAAATCGCCAGGACTGGATGAAATATAAGCGAGGCTATTAAAAGAAGCAAGGAAGGAAATCACAGAGGCTCTGACCGTCATTTTTCAACCCGCCCTGGCTACAGGAGTTGTGCCAGAGGATTGGAGAACTGCTAAAGTTGTACCAATATTGAAAAAGGGAGGAAGGGCTAAACCGAGTAATTACAGGCCAGTCAGCCTAACCTTGGTGGTGGGAAAATTACTGGAATCAATTCTGAGTGACAGGATAAACCTTCAATTAGAAAGACACAGATTAATCAAGGACAGTCAGCATGGATTTGTTAAGGGAAGGACGTGCCTGACTAACTTGAGTGAATTCTTTGAGGAGGTAACAAGGAGGGTCGATGAGGGCAGCGCATTTGATGTAGTTTACATCATTTGATGGATTTTAGCAAGGCTTTTGACAAGATCCCACATGGTAGGCTTAAATTAAAGGCCCATGTGATCCAAGGGTGAGTGGCAAATTGGATCCAAAATTAGCTCAGTGGTAAGAAGCAAAGGAAAATGGTTGAGGGGAGTTTTTCTGACTGGAGGGCTGTTTCCAGTGGGGTTGTACAGGGCTCAATACTCGGTCCCTTATTTTTTGTAGTATATATTAATGATTTAGACTTAAATGTAGGGTTCATGATATCAAAATTTGTAGATGATACAAAAATTGGCCGTGTGGTTGACAGTGAGGAGGAAAGCTCCAGACTGCAGGAAGATATTGATGAACTGGTCAGTTGGACAAAAAAGTGGAAAATGTAATTCAATCTGGAAAAGTGTGAGGTAATGCATTTGGGGAGGTGGAATAAGGCAAGGAATACACAATAAATGGGAGGATACTGAGTGGTGTAGAGGTACAGCAGGACCTTGGAGTGCATGTCCACAACTCTTTAAACTAGCAGGACAGGTCAATAAGGTAGCTAAAAGGCATACAGAATGCTTTCCTTTATTAGCCAAGGCATAGAATACAAGAGCAGGGAAGTTATGCTAGAACTGTATACAACATTAGTTAAGCCACAGCTAGAGTACTGCGTGCAATTCTGGTCACTACATTACAGGAAGAATGTGATTTCACTAGAAAGGGTGCAGAGGAGATTTACGAGGATGTTGCCAGGACTGGAAAACTTTAGCTATGAGGAAAAATTGGATAGTCCAGGTTTGTTTTCCTTGGAACAGAGGAGGCTGAGGGGAGATTTAATTGAGGTGTATAAAATTATGAGGGGCTTAGAGTGGATAGGAAGGATCTATTTCCCTTAGCAGAGGGGTCAATAATCAGGGGGCATAGATTTAAAGTAATTGGTAGAAGGATTAGAGGGGAGATGAAGAAACATTTCTTTACCCAGAGGGTGGTGGGGGTCTGGAACTCACTGCATGAAAAGTTAAAAAAGGTACTTGGATGTGCAGTTGAAGAGCCGTAATCTACAGGGCTGCAGACCTAGTGCTGGAAGGTGGGATTAGCCTGGGTGGCTCTTTTTCAACCGGCACAGACACAATGGGTCGAATGGCCTCCTTCTGTGTCATAATTTTTCTATGATTTTATGAGTCTAGTACAACCAAAGCCCACAGCGCCGAACCTATAAACACATAATACCTGGAAGAATTGTTTTGCCATAAGAAGACAAACACAACACCTTTTTTTTTGGTTTGTTTCAAAGCACTTGAACAGATGAGATCAAAAGATGATCAAAGGTAGAGTTATATAAACTGGGTTGGAGCAGTAATGAAGTCTGATATAGGAGAATGGTTTAATGGGATATTACAGTCTGGATCCATAATTTAAAGTTAATTCAAATGATTTGATAATTCAATTCCTTTAGCACTACCTTCCCACTCCTCCTGTGTTATTTGCATTGCTTAATTCAAAATGATTCAATAATTCAAATTGTTTTAAGCACAGAAACACAGTAGCTAATTTAAAGGAAAGAAGTTTCAATCCAATTCCCCAGCCACAATACACAAGACAGTGCCGATCTACTCAAAGATGAATAAAAAAACTGCTATGTTTATTTTTATACAAGGACAGCTAGCTCAGTCAGAAACCCCTGCAGCCAGTAGAAAAACTACAACACAGAAGGAGACCATTTAGCCCATTGTGTCCGTGCCTAATCCCACCTTCCAGCACTAGGTCCGTAGCCCTGTAGGTTATGACTCCTTAAGCGCACATTCAAGTACATTTTAAATGTGGTGAGGGTCTCTGCCTCTATCAGCCTTTCAGGCAGTGAGTTCCAGACCCCACCACCCTCTGGGTGAAGAAATGTTTCCTCATCTCCCCTCTAATCCTCCTACCTTTAAATCTATGCCTCCTGGTTATTGACCCTCTACTAAGGGAAATAGATCCTCAATTAAATCTCCCCTCAGTCTCCTTGTTCCAAAGAAAACAACCACAGCCTATCCAATCTTTCCTCATTGATAAAATGTTCCAGTCCTGGCAACATTCTCATAAATCTCCTCTGTATGCTCTCTAGTGCAATCACATCTTTCCTGTAATGTGATGATCAGAACTGTACGTAGTTCTAATTAGTGTTGTATACAGTTCAAGCATTACTTCACTGCTCTTGTATTCTATGCCTCAGCTGATAAATGCAAGTATTCCTTATGCCTTTTTAACTACCTTATTGACCTGCTACCTTTAAGGATCTGTGGACATACACTCCAAGGTCCATCTGTTCCTCTACACCTCTCAGTGTGCTACCATTTATTGTGTATTCCCTTGCCTTGTTCCACCTCCCTAAATGCATTATCTCACACTTCTCTGGATTGAATTCCATTTTCCACTTTTCTGTCCAACTGACCAGTTCATCAATATCTTCCTGCAGTCTACAGCTTTCCTCCTCTCAATCAACCACATAGACATTTTTTGTATCATCTGCTAACTTCTTTATTATGCTCCCTACATTTAAATCTAAATCAATGACATATACTACAAGAAGCAATGGATCGAGCACTGAGCCCTGTGAAACCCACTGGAAACAGCCTTCCAATCACAAAAACACCCATCAACCATTGCCCTTTGCTTCCTGCCACCGAGCCAATTTTGGATCCAATTTGCCACTCTCCCTTGATCCCATGAGCTTTTACTTTCGTGACCAGTCTGCCATGTGGGACCTTGTCAAAAGTGTTGCTAAAATCCATGTAGACTACATCAAATGCACTGCCTTCATTGACCCTCCTTGTTACCTCCTCAGAAAATTCAATCAAGTTAGTCAAACACGTACTTCCCTTAACAATCCATGCTGACTGTCCTTGATTAATCCGTGTCTTTCTAAATGAAGGTTTATCCTGTCCCTCAGAATTGATTCCAATAATTTGCCCACCACAGAGGTTAAACTAACTTGCCTGTAATTACTTGGTTTATCGTTTCCTCCCTTTTTAAACATTGGTACAACGTTAACAGTTCTCCAATCCTGTTAACAGTTCTCCAATCCTCTGGCATCACTCCTGTAGCCAGGGAGGACTTGAAAAATGATGGTCAGAGCTTCTGCAATTTCATCCCTTGCTTCTTTTAATAGCTTCAGATATATTTAATCTGGTCCTGATGATTTATCTATTTACAAAGATGTTGAACCTCTTAATACTTCCTCTCGTCCTACGTTTATCCCATTCAATTTTTCACTCTCTTCTTCCTTAACATCAACATCGGCATTGTTCCCTCTTTTGTGAAGACAGCCGCAAAGTATTCATTCAGTACCTTACCCACATCCTACGTCTCCACACATAGATCCGCATTTTTGTCCCTAATAGGCCCTACTCTTTCCTTAGTTATCCTCTTGCTCGTTATGTAATTATAAAATTTT
Source organism: Pristiophorus japonicus (assembly GCF_044704955.1). NCBI lineage: Eukaryota > Metazoa > Chordata > Chondrichthyes > Pristiophoridae > Pristiophorus > Pristiophorus japonicus. The sequence continues at coordinate 41,218,407 of NC_091993.1, read as the reverse complement.
GGGGGTTTTCTTTGATTTTACTTACCAGTATTTTTCATGCCCTCTCTTTGCTTTCCTAATTTTCTGTTTAATTTCACCCCTACACTTACTGTACTCTTCTCGGCTTTCTGCAGTCAGCATCGTGGTGTCAAAATAAAGGGACAACTTTATAAACAGTTCTGAATGCTGCACTATTGGTCTTTTGTCATTAGTTCTACAATAACTTGAGTATAACCATGGGCTCATATATCATTCAGACAGATACCGGTGAAATAGATTAACCTCCTCTTTAATCTTCTGGTACAGCACCTGGCAAACATAATCCACAAACATATTTCCTTTCAATGATCAGCCCATCGTAAACTTTGGTAGGTGCGACACGTACTATTACCTCTCCGCAATTCCTGCCGTCATTTATTTGTGTATGTTAATATTTGATGTGGACACTTGGTATCCGGGGTGGGTAAGGCTGCCTTCAATTTTCAGACAACTTATGCTAACATTTTTAGAAATAGGCAATAAGGTTATTAACCGATCAATCACCGTGGCCCTCAATTAAATCTTTGGCACAGTGTGCGAAGCCAGAATGTCACTGCGGGGAATTATGACCAGCTAATTATTGAATTCTAGTCCATGCTGAATGGGATATTGCATCCGGGGTTCGGCCGATTACAGATAGGTGAATCTGTAAAGCAATAATTGGTACAGACATCGCCATATTGATGCAGCAAGGTGTGAAATGATGTTTGGACTTACGATTCTGACCTTGTAGCATTTTCTTTATCCCAGCCTATACATTAATGTTGGGAGATTTCAGCAGAAAACACTGGCTGGAAGCGTATGCCATTCTCCTGCTACTTTACAATTGTTAAGCCATTGATAATAAACGGTTCACTCCTGCGTTAAAAGAGCGGATTTCGGAAGCTTAAATGTGTTAAGTGTTTGCCCACATATATCGCCCACGGTCATTTCTCGGCGTCGGTGTCTGATCAACAATTGCGACTTTGAAAAAAAGAAAAAAAAGCCTGTCGGGGCAGAGCTGGGCTCGGAATGTACCGGTGTTCAGACTGGATAGAAAGTCAAATGAAAATCAGCATAAAAGAGTTGTATGTAAATATACACAAGGGTAAACACACTGTAAATACACACAAGGGTAAATATACTGTAAATATACACAAGAGTAAACATACTGTAAATACACACAAGGGTAAATATACTGTAAATACACACAAGGGTAAACACACTGTAAATATACACAAGGGTAAACATACTGTAAATACACACAAGGGTAAATATACTGTAAATATACACAAGGGTAAACACACTGTAAATATACACAAGGATAAACACTGTAAATATACACAAGGGTAAACACACTGTAAATATACACAGGAGTAAACATACTGTAAATATACACAGGAGAAAAAATACTGCAAATATACACAAGGGTAAACATACTGTAAATATACACAAGGGTAAACACACTGTAAATATACACAGGAGTAAAGATAATGCAAATATACACAAGTGTAAACATACTGTAAATATACACAAGGTTAAACACATCGACTTGAAACGTTAACTCTATTTCTCTCACCACAGATGCTGCCTGACCTGCTGAGTGTTTCCCGGCAATTTCTGTTTTCATTGCAGATTTCCAGCATCCGCAGTATTTTGCTTTTGTAAAAATACTGGAAATCTGAAATCAAAACAGAAAATTATGGTAATGCAGGTCAATTGGAAAGGGAATTGTCACCAACATTTCGGGTGATTACTGTAGTATATGCAAGCACTGTGATAACGACTCCACGAGGTAAGGGTATAGTACTTGAACTGTAGTGACCTTAGTCCTTTATTGCAGCTCCTAGAGTGAGGACACCAAGAGTTGAGCTCCCTTTTATACTGGGTTACCTGCAGTGTACAGGTGACCCTTGGGTCTCCAGCAGTAGCACCCTCTGGTGGTACAGGTATGGTGTATGCAGGGTAAAGGGACATTTAGTGGTCTAGTGTTACAGTACATACATTAACATACATACATAACAGCACTCCCCCCTAAGTCTTTCCCAAGTCCTTATTGCCATGACATGGGGAGGTGATCCGTAGTGGACGGTGGGAGGTTGTGGTGAGGGTTGTGTGGCTGTAGGGTGCGATCCATGTGTTCATGGCTACACACATCAATCTCACCCACCCACCCCCAACTGGGTGTGTGTGAGCCCTCCCTGGGGCATCACATTGGTCCTGGAAGCGCAGGCTACATGATAAGGTAGCTCGCTGGACCTGGGTGTTTCCCACGGGGGGTTTCCTTTGGCATTGTCAGTATACATGTAGAACCTGGTATCGTTTCTCATTCTATCATTAGGATACATGATACATTGGCTCCGACTGCAACCAGCCGACTCGACATTGTTATTTCTCTTTACACTTTCACATTTGTCAGTTACAATGCTTTCTTGTGTACTATCAGTATCTCTGTGCATGGTTACAATTGGATACCTGCCTTTGTTAGTAACATTTGTCTCGTTAGCATTACTAGCAGCATTGTTCAACAGTACAATTTTGTCATTTACATCACTTTTTGGAGTATTAGTTACATGTTGCTCATTAGCATTACTGGCATCACCATTCAACAGTACATTTATATCCCTGCATTCATTAATTACACTTTTATCATTAGTGTCATCGGCATCGCTGTTCCAGGAGTGGAACTGTCCCTTTAATTGTTTTGGGTTGCCGGTCTCCTTTAACAGGGCCTTGCAATCTTTACCCCAATCTGGTTCGCTGCTCAGTAACACGTGTTGCTCCCTCAACGCTGCCCCTCATGGTCTGGTCGTGGCCATCTTGATTTCAGATGCTTCACTTCGTGGTGCGGGCGCCATCTTCTTTCTCTCCCCTAGGTAGGCTGCGATGATCCTTTTCTCCCCAGGTTCTGCCACGGACATCGGGAATCTACCTTCTGTGCCGATCTTCTTCCCTCAGAGTCCTGCCACTGGAGCCCGGAAGGTGAGGTCTGGTCATTCAGGTTGGATCATCTCGCTGTTGAGTTGTGCAGTCTGTGTCGTCGCCAGCGCAGTCGAGTCGGACGGTAGGATTTTCAGGTGCTGCGATGGATCCAAATTTGGGGCTGCGTGGGATGTCGATCGCCGGGGCCTGGAGGCCTTCGTCACTCCAACAGATATGGATTTGCTTCATCCATCTTCTTCCCAGCAGCGTTGGACCATCACCGGCAATGATCCACAAGGGAAGCTTGTGCATCGCGCCGCTGTGGGATACCTGGACCTCCACGCTGCCAATGACTGGGATGGTGCCTTTTGTGTAGGTGAGCAGTTTTGCCTGGATTGGGGACATTTTGGGTCGTTTGGTAGGATTGTCCCAGAGTTTCTCGAAGGCCGTCTGATTCATCAACGACTGGCTCGCCCCTGTGTCGATCTCCATCGAGACTGGAACACCGTCGATTTTTACTTCCATTTTCCATGGTGAACTCTCGGTGGAGAAGGTATATATTCCGTCCGCTTCTTCCAGGGGCTGAGTCACTTCGTCTTCATCAGCGCTGGAGCCCGGGTGACCGGCCAACTCTTCAGCGACTCAGTGAGTAAAACTTCTTCTATGCATTCGCTGAAGGTGGTCTTTAGTGTTGCAGCCTTTGCAGGTATAGTCTTTGTATCGGCACTGGTGGGCCCTGTGGTTTCCTCCACAGCGCCAGCACGGGGCTAGCCGGTTGGCCCCATGTGGCGGACTCAGGGTTGCGGGACTTGGGGCAGCATTCGGTTCACTGTGCTCGTCGGGTTAGGGTCCTGGATGTGCGTCATCATCCTTTTGGAGTCGCAGACCGAAATCATGAATGCCTGGCTTACTTTGATTGCCTTCTGCAGGATGACCGTAGTGTCCACAGAGAGCAGTTTATGGAGGAGGCCCTCGTGGCCGATTCCAATAACGAAGATGTCCCTTCGTGCTTCAGTGAGGTGGTCGCCAAAATCACATGGTGCAGCCAATCTTCTCAGATCTGCAGCATATTTAGCAATTTCTTGGCCTTTGGGCCGCCGGTGGGTGTAGAACCGGTGTCTGGCTGTGAGAATGCTCTCTTTAGGTTTGAGTTGTTCTTGTATTATAGTTACGAGCTCCGCATAAATATTGGTTGTCATCTTCGCTGGGGCTAGCAGGTCCCTTTCAAGGCCGTGGACATTGGGCCACAACTGCTGAGCAGGATGGCTCTGCGCTTGTCCGCCAGCGAGATCGGTGAGTCCCCAGCCAGGTCGTTCACAATGAAAAAGTGTTCTAGCCTTTCCACAAAGGCATCCCAATCTTCCCCATCAGTGAATTGTTGGAAGTTGCTTAGGTTAGACATATTGTGCGTGGAAATTCGTAACCTCGTCGCCAGTTGTATATGCAAGCACTCTAATAACGACTCCACAAGGTAAGGGTATAGTACTTGAACTGTAGTGACCTTAGTCTTTTATTGCAGCTCCTCGAGTGAGGACACCAAGAGGTGAGCTCCCTTTTATACTGCAGTATACAGGTGACCCTTGGGTCTCCAGCAGTAGTACCCTCTGGTGGTACAGGTATGGTGTATACAGGGTGAAGGTACATTCAATGGTCTAGTTTTACAGTACATACATTAACATACATGCATAACAATTATTATTTGTGACAAGGACAGGACTGCCCCCGCTGGAGCCGAAATATTAGCCCTTCCTCTTTCAGATTCTGACCAACCTGCAGTGTGTTTCCAGCATTTTCTGGTTTTATTTACAGTACAACAATTTACTTCGCCACCTGATACAACCTGAAAGATGGTTTAAAAAATGATCTGGGCTGCTGCCATGTGACAATAAAAGCCTTTCAGAGCACGTTACTGCTGCCAAAAAACCTTTCTCCAAATTACTTTTTTACTACAATCATATTTATCAGCTCTGACTTTTGACTGGAATTATTCAAGTCGATCCACATGGTATTCGCTGTGCAGCCTAACATTATTGCTTGAAATTGTTGTTCAATGCTTATTTAAAGACATACACAGGAGTACCATCCATACTGATTGAAACATCAATGAAATATTCAGCACTAATGTAGACTTGACTGTGAATTTTTACTCATGTATATCCGAAAGGCAGTAAAAAATAAAATTGGAAAGGATGCCTTTGCAGAGATTGCAGTTATACTACAGCTGGGGTGAAGCTCAAACTACTGCTTGTTAAAATTTAATAGGTGGGCGACTTCAAACTAATATACTGTGCTTTAATGAGTAGAAAGGGCCTATATTCTCTGGCGTTCAGAAGAATGAAAAGTGATCTCATTGAAACGTAAATATTTTTTTTTAGAATGTTTGACAGGGTAAATGCTGAGAGGTTGTTTCCCCCTGGCTGGAGAGTCTAGCACCAGGGGTCATAGTCTCAGGATAAGGGGTCGGCCATTTAGGACTGAGATGAGGAGATGCTTCTCTGGAGTGTTATCAGACAAAGAAGTGGGAGGAGTCCACTAATTGCATCTGCTATGCATTGCTGACACTTATTCCGACCTGCTGAGCACCCTGGACACGGTGACAGACAGGGGATCGATGCAGACTCAAGACACCAGGGAGAGCTTCTAAGGACATTGGTGGCTGGCAGAATGGCACTTCTCATGGTAGAATGGCAGAATGGCACCAAGTGGTATTGCAGAGGAGACTCTGGGCCTACCTGTCCCCTGCCTGTATCACTCCAGAACTTATGTTACCAAGGTCAGATGTTAGCAGTAATACTCAACTCAACGGAGCTCCAGTCACGATGGCAGACTTTACAAACCAAAATGGCAGCAAGAGTGCAGTCATTGAGTCTTCAGGTGTTGATTATAGCACTGTCACAGTTTATAACATGGTCAGAATCCCTCAATTCAATGACTTCTTTATATAGAGTCTGTGACACAGGAGGTACTTTGGATTGCAGGTCTCAATGTGTCTCATGGCCAAAAGCGAATTGGATATATACTTGAAAAGGAAACATTTCAAGGGCTATGAGGAAAGAGCCAGCACAGGCATGATGGGCCGAATGGCCTCCTTCTGTGCCGTATAATTCGATGAAATGAGCTGGCCTGACCCTCGGGATGCCATCTTTTAAAGTTCATTGTTAGTTTGTTAATTCGTTAATCAGTTAAGAAGATATAGAGCGGGAAAAAGCTTGCTTTAGTCAGTCAAAGCCCATCTGAATTACTCCTTTACCAGCACTGCCCACTGACCACTCTGCACTGGGTCCAACCCTCAACATCGTCCCCCGAAGGACCACTGCCTCACTACCCTGCTGTTTGTCTCGGAGAATTGCCCTCACGCTGTCCAACAGGAGAAAGCACAGAACTGTATTCGCTATTTGAAGCTTTTAAATGCAGATCACCCAGATTATTTAATTTGCTATGGATCATTAAAAGAAATTACCATGCCATGCACATGGCTGATTTCTTAAGCAGTGACTATTCAGTCTGCATGCTGTATTGGCAGAGTGTTCAAGCAAAGGCTGCATCTTCAGCCTTATATATCATAATTATGGAACTGTGCGGATAATTAATTCAAGAAAGTAATCAATTCATAGGAGGAGGTATAATTACTTTATTACGGAACTCCTGGGTGAAATGAAGTGTAATTAATCATTTCAACAGCAACATAAAACTATCCTTTGCAGACGTTTTCATTTGAGAGCAACAACAGCCATGGTAAATCACTCTGCGTTTCAGTGCCATTAATGTGATCCCGATGATATGTTATTATCAGTGGGGTTTTCTCCATTTTCCCCACTCTAAGATCTGCGACTTCCCACGCCAGGTTCATTCCAGGCTCTCACCCACCCTTTCCCCACACACTCCAAGCTCTCCCCCCCTCCCCCCGAGCACGCCATGCTCTCTAACTCCACTCCAAGCTCTCTAACTCCACTCCAGGCTCTCTCACTCCATTCCAGGCACTCTCACTCCACTCCAGACTTTCTTACTCCCCTCCAGGCTTTCTCTCCCCACTCCAGTTTACTCTCCCCACACCAGGATCTGCGACTCCCCATTCGAGACTCTCTCCCCAATTTAGGATCTCTTCTTGCTCTCGCTTTCCCACTCCAGGCTCTCTCCCTACTCTGTTCTTTCTTATAAGACCTTGCCCAAATTCATATGGAATCCTCAACAGTAAGACCCAGAGACTAGTTGGCGCCGCACCTGTTTTAATGGCGTGAAATGGGTACCACAGCGTCCAATATAGCGGGCGGTGTGCACTCGCACATTCTGTGTCAGAACCACACTGCCTGCCATATTGGTAAAGGTCCCTGCATAGGCGCCCAGGCCCTGTACCTGAAAGAAGCATTGGGTCCTGTACCTCTGCAAATAGTGGGCTTAACACCTTACCAGACCTGCGTCTCGAGCTCTGTCAGCGGCTGACTGCCATGTGCACTGTGTATGCTGCAGTCAGGGTTCACAGATGCTTGGCAGCCAAACCAGCCGACCAGCAAGGGACTGGAGCCTGCCTCCAGAGAGGAAGGTTTACAATTTGTTTGCACACCTGTACCTCCCGCTCCCGGCTCCACATTAAATCGTCGGCTCGGTGCCGGCCTCTGTCCACTCACCCCTCCCAATTGTGCCCCATCCCCCCCCCCACATCCTCCCCGATTATTCCCCATCCTCCCTACATCCCCACCCCCCCAAATCTCCCCCCCCAACATCCATCGTGCCCCCACAGCCCCCACATCCCCCTAACATCCATCCCCCCCCCACATCCCCCATCCCCCCCCCACATCCCTTCCCCCATATCCCCATCCCCCACATCTCCCCCTTCCCCTCCACATTCATCCCACCTCCACATCCCCTCCCCCATCCCGCATCTGGGGCTGTGGCTGGAACTCGCAGCTCGCAAACTGGAAACAAACGAGACCAGTTTTACATGGTCCCCCCGACAACCTCCTTGGCATGCGTTGCACCTAATTTCTAAGCCTAAATGTCGATAGGCTATTCCACAACGGAAGGCATCACAGTCCAGCCCGATCCCGGTCTACACTGTCACACTTCCAGTCGGGGTCATTCGATACCAAACAGCGCTGGGAACCCTGGCTGATTTCCCTTTGCCTAACCCACGGGTGCTGAGGCAAAGTGTGGCATCACCGCTTGAGGTCAGCTAACGCAGCACTGTCCAAAGATTGAACCTGCAACCTTCTCGATCTGTGTCGGCTCAGCAATCACTGAATGAACACAATGAGTTCGTTTGGGGGCAATTTTAACCTAACTCAGCGGGTGGGAAACTGACGGGATCAGGCGGAATACTGGTTCTATATCCCGCCTGATTACACTCTCCAAGTCAATCGAGAAATACGGGGATGTAAATCCCATGTTCTGCCCGATCCCGTGGGTCCCCCTACCCCCCCGCCTCAGCGTGTTAGGTTGACATGAACCCCCTATTAGTAACCAACATGTGCTCTACTCGGAGCTCCTTCACGGCAAACGAGCCAAAGGTGGGCAGCGGAAATGCCACAAGGACACCCTCAAAGCCTCTCTGATAAAGTGCGACATCCCCACTGACACCTGGGAGTCCCTGGCCCAAGACTGCCCTAAGTGGAAGAAGTGCATCCGGGAGGGCGCTGAGCACCTCGAGTATCAACGCCGAGAGCATGCAGAAATCAAGCGCAGGCAGCGGAAAGAGCGTGTGGCAAACCAGACTCCCCACCCTTTCCCTCAACGACTATCTGTCCCACCTGTGACAGAGTCTGTGGCTCTCATATTGGACTGTTCAGCCACCAAAGAACTCACTTCAGGAGTGGAAGCAAGTCTTCCTCGATTCCGAGGGACTGCCTATGATGATGATTAGTAACCAGGTTGTAAATCAATCTTTTGCTTACAGCTTTTGATGCTTTGATCAGAGAATAAGTCATTCCTTTTTACCAATTCCAGCTGACAAGAGCTGACAAATCTCCCCTGTGGTGGGCCCTTGAACTCAACCATGTGCAAAATGGCAAATGGGCTCTGGCTGCTTTGTCAGTGAGAGGAAGGGGAGTGATTCCAGAGCAAAGAGAACATTTGTGGGGTTAAATTGTACACTTTGATCATTACAGTATGAAAGCTGTGAGGAAAGATTGGATAGGCTGGGGTTGTGTTCTTTGGAACACAGGAGGCTGAGGGGAGATTTAATTGAGGTGTATAAAATTATGAGGGGGACTAGAGTGGATAGGAAGGATCTATTTCCCTTATCAGAGGAGTCAATAACCAGGGAGCATAGATTTAAAGTAGTTGGTGGAAGGATTAGAGGGGAGATGAGGAAACATTGCTTCACGCAGAGGGTGGTGGGGGTCTGGAACTCACTGCCTGAAAGGGTGGTAGAGGCAGAGACCCTCACCACATTTAAAAAGTACTTGGATGTGCACTTAGAGAGCCATAACCTACAGGGCTATGGACCAAGAGCTGGAAAGTGGGATTAGGCTGGATAGCTCTTTGTCGGCCGGCACAGACATGATGGGCCGAATGGCCTCCTTCTGTGCTATAAATTTCCATGATTCTATGATTCATGGGCGTCACCTGTTTCAGGGTTAACTCCGTCACCCAAATCGTGAGCAAATTCATTTCCTACCAACGTGTGGGGAATTTGAGTGCTAATATCGCACAGTCTGATTCCACCCTATTGGTGCTGTAATGTACCGGCGTAGGGTTTTCTCACCCTCTTCACCGGCGAGGGTCGAGGGTAAATTAAAACAGGGAGAGAAAGATCAAAATGAAGGAAACAAAAATACATGTTGTGCTTACCTTGATCTGATGCTTGTTACTTGGTACTGCAGGTTCAGTGACCGTGCTCTGTGAGCTATCACATCCTGCACTTTATTGCACTCTTTGGGCTCAATTTTGTCCAGGAGTTGCTCCGTTTTTTTGGGAGTAACTTGGTTTTTCTGGCATAACTTAAAAATCCCCATTTTCCCCAATCAATTTGCACTAGTGTAACTGAGTTAGTTACGATTTTTTTAGTTTAGTTTTTTTTCTCCTCAAAAGGGGGTGTTACCAGTCACCTAGAAATGATAGGTAGGCAGGAGCACGATCAGTTCTCCTGACCGCCCCTAGCCCTGGGCAAGTGGCCTCCCGGCGCAACTGGTCTCTTAGAAATCGCACCAGGAGGCCACTCGGCTTGGGCTAGGGGCGATAGCGATACAACTGGCCGGCATCGGGTCCCACAGAGCGGCTGCAGCAAACACACAGAGAGGCTGGGGGCGAGGAGCTACTGCGCATGTGCAGACATCCAGGCACAGTTTTCAGTGCAAAACGCTGGCTCCACCCCCAACTCGACTGGGCTGCACGACTACAGGGAAGAGGTCAGACAGCGGCCAAAGTGGGAAGGAAATTTTTGGATGCACTTCGGAGCAGAGAAAAGCGGCACAGCTCCGGCAAGTGCGCCGAAAAACGGGCTGGGCCAAAATTGAGGCCTTTAAGTGGCGGGGACTCACCATTTCATTTGTGTCCATTGAACATTGGATACATTCACCGCAGACAGGATACAGGTGCTGTTGCCCCAACATTGTGCTCACCATATTTGTATCGATTTAAAATATACTGATGGCCTTGCAAAGGCATTAGTGATGTTAAAGAGAAAGTAGAAACATTTCAGAACCATTGGATCTTAATGAGTTCACCACGAACGAGGATCCTGCTCCTTTCTGGGGTGGAATACAGGACCCTGCCCAATAGCGGGACCTGAGATTCGCGCCCCTTCAGATCAACCTCAGAAAACTCTGATCAAGCCGGGAGCAGGCTCTTCCGCTGACCCCACCTCACCACATCCCGACAACGGTTTCTGTACATGTCTGGGAGTGTTCTGGGGCTAACCCGGCAATTGTACCCGTTACCATACTGATAGGCCCGGTGATACCCATGTTTCCAGTCCCGTGTGGGCTTACCTCATCTCTCCCCTTCTGAACTGCTCAAGGATATCCCCTTCTGTGTCAGCAGCAACCCGTGCTGAGTGCAAAAAGCTGTGTGTATTCATTTAGTCTAACTTAACTTACCCATGATACTTTTTGCTCATGTCAAGTTATCCAAACTTAGCCACATTCAATAGTAAAACTGAAGTCAATGGGAATCGGGGAAAACGCTCCACTGGCTGGAGTCATACCGAACACAAAGGAAGATGGTTGTGGTTGTTGGAGGTCAATCATCACAGCCCGAGGACATCGCTGCAGGAGTTCCTCAGGGCAGTGTCCGAGGCCCAACCATTTTCAGTTGCTTCAGCAATGACCTTCCCCATCACAAGGTCAGAAGTGGGGATGTTCGCTGATGACTGCACAGCGTTCAGTTCCATTCACAACTCCTCAGATAATTAAGCAATCCATGCCCGCATGCAGCAAGACCTGTTCGACATTCAGACTTGGGCTGATAAGTGGCAAGTAACATTCATGCCACACAAATGCCAGGCAATGAATATCTCCAACAAGTGAGAGTCTAATCACGGCAACTTGACATTCAACAGCATTACCATCACTGAATCCCCCACCATCAGCATCCTGGGGGGGGGGGGCGGTCACCATTGATCAGAAACTTAACTGGACCAGCCACATAAATACTGTGGCAACAAGAGCGGGTCAGAGGCTGGGTATTCTGTGGCAAGTGCCTCATCTCCTGACTCCCCAAAGCCTTTCCACCATCTACAAGTCACAAGTCAGGAGTGTGATGGAATACACTCCACTTGCCTGGATGAGTGCAGCTCCAACAACACTCAAGAAGCTCGACACCAGCCAGGACAAAGCAGTCCACTTGATCGGCACCCCATCCATCTCCTTAAACATTCATTCCCTCCACCACTGGCGCACTGTGGCTGCAGTGTGTACCATCTACAAGATGCACTGCAGCACACTTGCCAATGCTTCTTCAGCAGCACTTCCCAAACCCACGACCTCTATCACCTAGAAGGACAAGGGCCGCAGGTGCATGGGAACACCACCACCTCCACGTTCCCCTGCAAGTCACACACCATCCTGACTTGGAACTATTTCGGCGTTTCTTCATCGTCGCTGGGTCAAAATCCTGGAACTCCCTCCCTAACAGCACTGTGGGAGCACCTTCACCACATGGACTGCAGCGGTTGAAGAAGACAGCTCACCACCACCTTCTCAAGGGCGATTAGGGATGGGCAATAAATGCCGGCCTTGCCAGGGACACCCACATCCCTTGAATGAATAAATTGTAAAAAAACTATCAAATCATTTTAAACACCTCGATTAGATCTTCGAAACTCAAGAGAATACAATTCCAGTTCTTGCAATCTGTTCTCATAATTTAACCCTTTCTGCCCTGGTATCATTCTGGTAAATCTGCTGTACCCGCTCCAAGACCAATATCCTTCCTGAGGTGCAGTGCCCAAAACTAAATTCCAGACGAGGTCTGACCGAGGTTCTGTACAACTGAAGCATAACTTGTATTCCAACCCTCTTTGGTACCTGTGCACTAGCTTTTAGTGATTGCATACAGGGACACCCAAATCCCTATGCTCTTCCACAGTTTCTCGACTCCGGCCATAAAGAAAATATTTGCTTTGTCTTTATTGGATCCAAAGTGAATGACCTCACATTGAACTCCATCTGCCAGTTTTGCGCTGTTTATGTCCCTTTGTAACTTCCTGCTCCCATTTATGCAACTTACTGCTCTTCCTAACTTAGCGTCATCTGCATACTTGGATATGCAATTCTCTATTCCTTCATCCAAGTCGTTGATTTATATGGTGAAAAGCTGAGGCTCGGTACAGATCAGTGGAACGCCACTGATCACATTCCGCCAATCAGAGAAGATTCCTGTGATATAGCCTTACGACATCACTAAGAAGCACACTACATAAGATTGCTCCAACAGAAACTGTCATTATGTGACCTTGCCACATGATCCTTTTTTATTTACATCAGTAGTTGCAGTACATCCGTAGTCCACTAGTTGGAGCAGTAGTCCACCAGGGGGAGCTCTACTACAATTCCCTTTATCCTCACCCTCTGGGGCCAAAATTCAGGTGCGCAAAAAAGTTGGCGCACTTATGATTTTTAGAGTGGTACTTACTGCTGGGAGCTCCGTTGCAGTAAAAAGAGCCATTTTCAGTACTTTTTCAAAGTCCCACAGGAAATGACTCGTAATGGGGGCAGGAGATAGACTTAAAGCCAGGCTGACTGGCTGAAAATTGGTCGGACAGGAACTCCGCCGCTGTGGAGTAGTGATGACATCATAGCACGTGTGCGTCACCAAGCTCTCCCCTCCGTTAAAGGGGAGAGATTCTGTTATTTAAAATCTTTGGCCACTGGGCCACCAGGGAGGGTTTTGGCCGGGCCAGCGGCCTGGCACCCAAGAGGGGATGCCAAGCTGTCTGTTGGCGGCCTGGCCGAACCCGGGGACAGTATTTTGCCAGCCGATCGGGAAGTCGACCAACAAAGATGCTTACATTGGGGCTGCCGCGCTGCCGGGCCACACTCACTCTGCAGAAGGTGCACCGGCAGAAAAACCTGTCGTGGGCACCGCACGGTGAGGGATCAATGGATGGAGCTGAATATTGGAAGGTAAGTATTTTTGTGTAATAAAAGTGGCAGTGCAATCCCTGATGACTCGCTTTTCGCGATCATCAGAATCGGGCGGCATCGTGTCTAGGCCGAAAAATCCCCGACCTGAATTTAGGCCTGGGTCGGCCAGTTGACCCCAAAGCGGCGGCCATTCGATTTTTAAGAATAGCCGCCGCAAAGGGTCATTAACAGGTCTCTTTGTGACCCTGAATTTCGTCCCTCTGTCTCCCGACCAATTATCACCCCATGTCGTAAGCTTACTTTCAATTCCCAATGCACCTTTCTATGCACCCCAATATTCTGTTGGCTTTTCCAACCCCCCCCCCCCCCTGGAAACTTTGTGCTGATGGTTTTAGTGACCTGTACATGAAGACAGCAAGATCTCTTTCTTATTTCGCATATAACCCACCTTCAACCTTCAACCTTCAACCTTCCCTCTGCATTTGGCTGCGGGGAGACAGCGCTCTGCATTGTGGCTTAGCTGAATGCCAGGCACAACAAGGTGCCACTGGTAGTATAACTCAGGTCAGCTAGCTTCACATCACATTGTGCAGATACAGGCCTGAGACCAGTATCTATATAGTATAACAACATTCTTAATTTCATTATTTGGCAATACAGTCTTCAACTGAAAGTGCATATAGGATCTCTGTAACACATTTCTGCGTAATGCCTACACTTTTATGACTTCCCTTTAACTTACACAATGTACACTGAAGCTTCACGCTGTAAAACCCATAATCTGATTAATAGTCAGAGGCACTGCAGTAAATTAAAATATTTTGCTGTTCGACCTAACAGATGCCATTAACATTTACTATGTTGGTTTCTTAAGTATGAGAACCTGCCGAGGCCGAGTGAGATATGTAAAGTAGCATCTGGAGTGTGAAATCATTATCCACAAAGCAGCACTTCGCCATTCTTCAGATTCACTCTTACATGTAAGTGGGTAATACAGTCGCTTCATGGGAATAGCTGCAATGTGTTCACTGTGTGTGCTGTACCAGGGTTGCTGAATCACGAAAGCTGAACGTGTACAACTCATTCATGCACTGTAACAATATTATGGCCTCGATCTTATCTCGGAGACGGGAAGGGATGGGTGGGGGAGGGAGGGGCGAGAGAATGGTGGGGGGGAGGAGGGGCGAGGGGGCGGTGGGGGGGGGAAGGGCGAGGGGGTGGGGGGGGGCAATTTTGAGGTCAGGAAACCCGGGAGAATTTACCTCCGTTAGGCCCTGGCAAATTTATCGCAGGACCTGATTACCATTCTTTGTCTCCATATCCCGCCAGCAGAGAGCTAGATTGAGAGGCTGGCTGCCGGTGGGGCGGGGGGTAGAGGAGGGAGGGATTGGAAAGGCCATGGTGGGGAGACGGGGTGGGGGAGATCGGAGGCTCGGGTTGAGTGAAGATTGGGGTCCGGAGCAGAGGGGAGATCGGAGGCCAGAGGGGAGATTAGAAGGGTCTGGAGAGAGGGTGGTGGAGTTCAGAATGGAGATACAATGTGAGGCATACAGCCTAATTATAATATTTAAATGACCAACCCGTCTCCTGTGAGTGGGTTGGTTGCTGATTAAAACTGGAAGTGGGTGGGTTGGGGAAGGGTTTCAGATTTTTAATATTTTTATGTCCCACCCAACCCAAACCGACACGTATTTGGTGGTTATAATTCCCTCTATATCTCTGCCATTCTCACATATGCATGCTATTAAAGAGCCATAAAAAAACACAGCATGAGTGCTGATCATTGCAGACATTCTCCCATCGCTCACGTTACTCTCATTCTCCCATAGCAGGCTTTACTCCCATTGTAAGTGTACTTTCATTGTAGACATTACTCCAATAATTTTTTTATTTGTTAATGGGATGTGATAAATGTTATATATGTAAAAACCTTGTTTAACCACCAGAGGGCTCATCCCCTGGAGTCCCAAGGGATCCCACAATCCCTTGGGAGCACCTGTATTTAAGGAAACATCACAGGCTGGAGAGGCACTCTGGAGACCTGCAATAAAAGACTAAGGCCACACTTTACTTTGAGCTCACAGTAGCTGGTCAGACTCTTTATTCATACATAACAACTGGCGACGAGATACAGATGACGAACCCCACCACAACGATCCAGAAAACAGCGGGAATCCTGGAGAAATTTTTGGAGGGATATGATTGGGAAATCTTCGTGGAGTGACTTGGACCAATACTTCGTGGCCAATGAGCTGGAAGGAGAAGCTAATACTGCCAAATGAAGGGCGACTCTCCTCACCATTTGTGGGGCACCAACGTATGGCCTCATGAAAAATCTGCTTGCTCCAGCGAAACCTACAGAGAAATTGTATGATGACTTGTGCACACTGGTCCAGGAGCATCTTAACCTGAAGGAAAGCGTTTGATGGCGAGGTACCGGTTCTACATGTACAAGAGGTCTGAAGGCCAGGAAGTGGCAAGCTATGTCGCCGAGCTAAGACGCCTTGCAGGACATTGCAAATTTGAAGGGCATTTGGAGCACATGCTCAGGGACTTCTTTGTACTTGGCATTGGTCATGAAGTAATATTTCGGAAACTTTCGACTGTAGAGACCCCAACCTTGAGTAAAGCCATAGCGATAGCCCAGGGCGCTCATCGCCACCAGTAACAATACCAAGCAAATCTCTCAGCACACGAGTGCTGCTATAAGTACTGTGAACAAAGTAATGTTGTTTTTGAATCGTAACATACAGGCCAGGCCTCAAATGCCTGAAGCTGCACGTCCACAGATGTCTCAGAGTCCACCACCAAGGGTGAAGAATGCTAGGCCATTAATACCTTGTTGGCGCTGCGGGGGTGATCATCGTTTCCATTCAGGCTGCTTCAAAGGGTACATTTGCAAGGGCTGTGGAACAATGGGACATCTCCAATGTATGTGCAGGCGAGCTGCCAACCCTGCTATTCCTGCAAACCACCATGTTGCAGAGGAGGACAGACCCATGGCGGATCACAATGAACCAGAGCCTCAGGCCGAGGAGGCAGAGGTATATGGGGTGCACACATTTACCACAAAGTGTCCCCGATAATGCTGAAGGTTGAATTAAATGGACTTCTGGTGTCAATGGAGCCGGACCCAGGCACGAGCTAGTCCATTAAGAGCAAAAAGACTTTCGATAAATAGTGATGCAACAAGACCTCAAGGCCAGTCCTGACTCCCATTCGCACTAAACTGAGAACTTACACAAAGGAACTGATTCCCGTAATCGGCAGTGCTACTGTAAAGGTCTCCTACGATGGAGCAGTGCACAAGTTATCACTCTGGGTGGTACCGGGCGATGGCCCCACGCTGCTCGGCAGGAGCTGGCTGGGGAAGTTACACTGGAACTGGAATGATGCCCGAGCACTCTTGTCCATCGACGACACTTTGTGTGTCCAGGTCCTAAACAAGTTACCCTCGCTGTTCGAACCAAGCATCGGGAAGTTCCAAGGAGCAAAAGTGCAGATCCACCTAATTCCAGGGGCGCGACCCATCCATCACAAGGTGAGAGCGGTACCGTACATGATGAGAGAGAGGGTGGAGATCGAGCTGGATCGGCTGCAATGAGAGGGCATCATTTCGCCGATCGAGTTCAACGAGTGGGCCAGTCCGATTGTTCCAGTCCTCAAGGGAGACGGTAGCATCAGAATCTGTGGTGATTACAAAGTAACTATCAATCATTTTTCCCTGCAGGATCAATACCCAATACCAAAGGCAGAGGACCTTTTTGCTATGCTGGCGGGAGGAAAGACGTTCACGAAGCTGGGCTTGACCTCGGCCTGCATGACGCAAGAGCTGGAGGAATCATCGAGGGCCTCACCTGCATCAACACACATCTTAATTTACAACAGATTCCCATTTGGGATTTGATCAGCCACGACGATATTCCAGAGAAAGATGAAAAGCTTACTGAAGTCGCTCCCGCGCACCATGGTCTTCCAGGACGACATTTTGGTTACAGGTCGGGACACAGTCGACCATCTGCAGAACCTGGAGGAGGTTTTTAGTCAGCTTAATCGTGCAGGGCTCAGGTTAAAACACTCGAAGTGCATTTTCCTGGTGCCTGAAGTGGATTCCTGGGGAGAATAATTGCAGCGGATGGCATCAGGCCCACCGATTCGAAGAGGGAGGCAATCGAGAACGCACCGAGGATACAGAACGTGAAGGAGCTGCGGTCGTTTCTAGGACTCCTGGACTACTTTGGTAACTTCTTACTGGGTCTCAGCACACTGCTAGAACCACTGCATGCCTGACTGAGTAAAGGAGATGAATGGGTATGGGGTAAAAGCAAAGAAAATGCCTTTGTAAAAGGTAGAAATCTGATATGCTCAAACAAATTGCTTGTGTTGTATGATCCATGTAAGTGTTTGGTACTAGCATGTGATGCGTCGTCATACGGTGTCGGGTGTGTATTGCAACAAGCTAATGAATCTGGGAAATTGCAACCGGTTGTTTATGCATCCAGAAGTCTGTCAAAGGCTGAGAGGGCCTAAAGCATGATTGAATAAGAAGCATTAGCGTGTGTTTATGGGGTAAAGAAAATGCATCAATATCTGTTTGGGCTCAAATTTGAATTGGAAACTGACCATATGCCACCGATATCCCTCTTTTCTGAAAGTAAGGGGATAAATGCGAATGCATTGACCCACATCCAGAGATGGGCGTTCATGTTGTCTACATACAACTACGCCATCCGCCGCAGGCCAGGCATAGAAAACTGTGCCGATGCTCTCAGTAGGCTGCCATTGCCCTCCACGGGGGTGGAAATGGCACAGCCCGCAGATTTAGTCATGGTAATGGAAGCATTCGAGAGTGAGCAATCACCCGTTACCGCCCGACAGATCAGAACCTGGACGAGCCAGGACCCTTTACTGTCCTTAGTAAAAAACTGTGTGCTTCATGGGAGCTGGTCCAGTGTCCCATTAGAAATGCAGGAAGAAATAAAGCCATACCAGCGGCGCAAAGATGAAATGTCTAAACAGGCAGACTGTCTTCTGTGGGGTAATCGGGTAGTGGTGCCGAAAAAGGGCAGGGACACTTTCATTAGTGATCTCCACAGTACCCACCCAGGCATTGTAACGATGAAAGCAATAACCAGATCCCACGTGTGGTGGCCCGTTATTGATGCAGACTTAGAGTCCTGCGTGCACAAATGTAACACATGTTCACAGTTAAGCAATGCACCCAGGGAGGCACCACTAAGTTTATGGTCTTGGCCCTCCAAACCGTGGTCTAGGGTCTATGTCGACTATGCAGGCCCGTTCTTGAATATAATGTTCCTAGTGGTTGTAGATGCATACTCCAAATGGATTGAATGTGAGATAATGTTGGCAAGCATGTCCGCTGCCACCACTGAAAACCTGCGGGCCATGTTTGCCACGTACGGCCTGCCTGATGTCCTTGTGAGTGACAACGGGCCATGTTTCACCAGTGCTGAGTTCAAAGAGTTCATGACCCGCAATGGGATCAAACATGTTACATCTGCCCGTTTAAACAATCATCCAATGGTCAGGCAGAGAGAGCAGTGCAAACAATCAAACAGAGCTTGAAGAGGGTAACTAAAGGCTCACTGCAGACTTGCCTATCCCGAGTCCTGCTTAGTTACCGCACGAGACTCCACTCGCTCACTGGGGTCCCTCCCGCTGAATTGCTCATGAAAAGGGCACAAGACAAGGCTCTCGTTAGTCCACCCTGATCTACATGAACAGGTAGAGAGAAGGCGGTTTCAACAAAGTACATATCATGATCGCGCAAATGTGTCAAGCGAAATTGAGATTAATGATCCTGTATTTGTGTTGAACTATGGACAAGGTCCCAAGTGGCTTCCCGGCACTGTGTGTTTCGGGTCAAACTTTCAAATGGACTCATCTACAGGAAATACTTGGACCAAACCAAACTCAGATTCATGGACTATCCAGAGCAACCCACATTAGAATATACCTTTTTTTACCCCCGCAATACAAACACCAGTGGCAACTGATGCAGTAGTTGACCACGAAGCAGAACCCATCACCCGCAGCAGTCCAGCAGGACTCACCACACCAGGCAGCCCAGCAAGGCCAGCTGCACAGCAGCCCAGCGAGGGCCCAACAAATGACTCACCAAAACCAGCATTTGCACCTAGACGATCAACAAGGAAAAGGAAGGCCCCAGATCGACTCACCTTGTAGATAGTTACACTATTGACTTTTGGGGGGAGTATTGTTATGTATGTAAATCTGTAAATACCTTGTTTAACCACCAGAGGGCTCATTCCCTGGAGTCGCAACGGATCTCACAATCCCTTGGGAGCACCTGTACTTAAGGAGGCCTCACAGGTTGGACTGGCATCCTGGAGACCTGTAATAAAAGACTAAGGCCACACTTTACTTTGAGCTCACAGTATCTGGTCAGACTCTTTATTCATACATAACAGTAAGGCCAGCATTTCTTGCCTTTCCCGAGTTGCCCTTGAGAAGGTGAACCTTCTACTTGAACCACTGCGGTCTGTGTGGTAAAATTTTTCCCACATTGCTATTAGGTTGGGAATTCCAGGATTTTGACGTAGTTACAATGTTGGAACGGTGAGATATGTCCAAGTCAGGTTCGTGTGTCATTTGGAGGAGAAATTGGAGGTGGTAGTGTTTGGGAGGTGGTGCCAAAGATGCCTTGGTGAGTTGCTGCAGTGCATCCTGTAGGTAGTATACATTGCAGCCTCTGACCTGCACTAGTAGCTACTGCATTTACATGGCTGGTCCAGTTGAGTTTCTGGTCAATGGTGACCCACAGGATGTTGATAGCGGGAGATTCGGTAATGGTGATGTTATTTGGAGTAGATTAATTGGGTGGCAATTGGTCAGTTGGAGTTGTCCTGCTTTTTGTTGACAGGACATAGGAACAAGAGAAGGCCATTTAGCCCCTCGAGCATGTTCTGCCATTCAATTAGATCATGGCTGATCTGTATCTTATCTCCAGTTACCCGCCTTGGTTCTATAATCCTTAATACCCTTGCCGATCAAAAATCTACCAATCTCAGTTTTGTAATTCTCAATTGACCCCCAGCCTCAACAGCTTTTTGGGGGAGAGAGTTCCAGGTTTTCACTACCCTTTGTGTGAAGAAGTGCTTCTTGACATGACCCCTGAAAGGCCTGGCACAAGTTTTAATATTATGCCCCCTTGTTCTGCACTCTTCTACACGAGGAATGAGTTCCTCCACCAGCAGCTGTAATCATCTTAAACACCTCAATTAGATCACCCCTTAATCGTCTATACTCCGGGGAATACAAGCCTAGTCTGTGCACCTGTCCTCATAATTTAACTCTTTTAGCCCTGGTATCATTCTGATGAATCTGTGTTCCACCCCTTCTAACACCAATATACCCTTCCAGAAGTGAACACAGTACTCTAAATGGAATGTAACCCGAGCTTTTGTATCACTATAACTTCCACCCTGTTGTATTCCAATCCTCTTGAGATAACGATCAGCCTTTTGAATTACTTGTTGCACCTGTCCACACATTTTTAGTGATATCTGTACTTGTATATTACCTTGGTTACCCACACTGAGAGTACCGTGAGAAACTCTCTGCTTCTCCACAGTTCCGAGCTTCTCGCCATTTAGAAAATACTCTGATCGATCTTTCTTAGGTCCAAAGTGAACGACCTCACACCTCCCCACATTGAGTCACATCGAGTTCACAGCACAGAAACAGGCACTTGGGCCCATCTGTTCCATGCCGGTGTTTATGCTCCACACGTGCCTCCGCACCTAGCCCCATCAGCATATCTTCTATTCCTTTCTCCCTCATGTGTTAATCTAGCTTTCCCTTAAATGCATCTCTGCTATTTTTTAAAAATCCGTTATGGGCAACACGGCAAGGCCGGCATTTATTGCCCATTTCTAATTGTGGTGAGCCGCCTTCTTTAACTGTTGCTTTCCGTGTGGTGAAGGTGCTCCCACAGGGAGGGAGTTCCAGGACTTTGACCCAGCGACGATGAACGAACAGCAATATATTTCCAAGTCAGGATGGTGTGAGACTTGGAGGGGATCTTGGAGGTGGTGGTGTTCCCATGCGCCTGCTGCCCTTGTCCTTCTAGGTGGTGGAGGTCGTGGATTTGGGAGGCGCTGTCGAAGAAGCCTTGGCGAGTTGCTGCAGTGCATCTTGTAGATGGTACACACTGCAGCAACGGTGCACTGGTGGTGGAGGGAGTGAATGTTTAAGGTGGTGGATGGGGTGCCAATCAAACGGGCTGCTTTGTCCTGGATGGTGTCGAGCTTCTTGAGTGTTGTTGGAGCTGCACTAATCCAGGCAAGTGGAGAGTATTCCATCACACTCCTGACTTGTGACTTGTAGGTTTTGGAAAGGCTTTGAGGAGACACTCATCACAGAATACCTAGCCTCTGACCTGCTCTTGTAGCACTCTATTTATGTGGCTGGTCCAGTTAAGTTCCTGGTCAATGGGGACCTGTAGGATGTTGATGGTGGGGGATTCGGTGGGTGGTTAGAATCTCTCATGTTGGAGATAGTCATTGCATGGAACTTATGTGGCGTAAATGTTATTTGACAATTATCAGCCCAAATATGGATGTTGTCCAGATCTTGCTGCATGCGGGCATGGGCTGCTTCATTATCTGAAGAACTGCGAATGGAACTGAATACTGTGCAATCATTAGCAAACATTCCTACTACTGACCGTATAATGGAGGGAAGGTCATTGCTGAAAGTGCTGAAGGTTGGGCCTAGGACACTGCCCTGAGGAACACCTGCAGCGATGTCCTGGGACTGTGATGATTAGCCTTCAACAACCACAAACTCCTTCCTTTGTGTTAGTATGACTCCAGCCAGTGGAGAGTTTTCCCCCTGATTCCCATTGACTTCAACTTTACGAGGGCTCCCATACCCGAGGTGATATTTTGATTTTTGCCACAACTACTCCTGTGGTAGTGCCGTCCACTTTCTTATCACTCTTTGGGTGGGGAGGTGTCTAATGAATTCCCGATTGGATTTATTAACGACTCTTTATATTTTGGTCTCCCCCCAACACATGTAAACCTTTTCGCCACATCTACCCTATCAAACCCTTTCATTATCTTAAAGACCTTTTCATTATCTTAGAGAAAAGAGCCATTGCCTGTTCTGTCTTTCTTGATAGTTATAACCTCTCTGTTCTGTTATCATCCCTGTGAATCTTTTTTGCACCTTCTCCAGTGCCTCGTTATCCTTTTAATAATATGGAGACCAGAACTGTGCACCATATCCTAAGTGTGGGCTAACCGAGTTTCTATACAAGTTTATCAAGGAGGCTTTGAGGGGTCCTTGAAGCGTTTCTTCTGTCCACCTGGGGCTTACTTGCCATGTCGAAGCTCCGCGTAAAGCGCTTGCTTTGGGAGTCTCGTGTTGGGCATGCAGACGATGTGGCCCGCCCAACGGAGCTGATCGAGCGTGGTCAGTGCTTCGATGCTGGGGATGTTGGCCTGAGCGAGAACACTGACGTTGGTGCATCTATCCAGCCAATTGATTTGCAGGATCTTGCGGAGACAGCGTTGATGGTACTTCTCCAGCGTTTTGAGGTGTCTGCTGCATATAGTCCACGTCTTTGAGCCATATAGGAAGGCGGGTATCACTACTGCCCTGAGGACCATAAGCTTGGTGCCGGGTTTGAGGTCCTGGTCTTCAAACACTCTCTTCCTCAGGCGACTGAAGGCTGTGCTGACACACTAGAGGCGATGTTGGACCTTGTTGTCAATGTCTGCTCTTGCTGACAGTAGGCTCCTGAGATATGGAAAGTGGGTCCATGTTGTCCAAGACCTTGTCATGGATTTTGATAGTTGGGAGGCAGTGCTGTGTGGTGGGGTCAGGATGGTAGAGGACCCAGGAAACGCTTCAAGGACATCCTCAAAGCCTCCTTGATAAAGTGCAACATCCTCACCGACTCCTGGGAATCCCTGGCCCACAACCGCCCAAAGTGGAGGAAGAGCATCTGGGAGGGCGTTGAGCACCTCGAATCCCATCGCTGAGAATAAGCAGAAACCAAGCATAGACAGTGGAAGGAGTGTGCGTCAACCCAGACTCCCCACCCACCCTTTCCTCCAACCACTGTCTGTCCCACCTGTGACAGAGACTGTAATTCCTGCAGCGGACTCCTCAGTCACCTGAGAACTCACTTTTAGAGTGGAAGCAAGTCTTCCTCGACACCGAGGGACTGCCTATGATGATGATATACAAGTTTAACATAACTTCTCTGCTTTTCAATTCTATCCCTCTAAAAATGAACCCCAGTGCTTGGCCTGCTCTTTTTTATGGCCTTATTAACCTGTGTCGCTATTTTTATTGATTTGTGTATCTGTATCCCTAGATCCCTTTGCTCCTCTACCCCATTTAGCCTCTTCGTGGCGAAATTCATTCTCGCCCCGTTTGGGGGCGGTAATTTTTGAAAGCTGGAAACTAAGCGCCAGGTGCTACTGCCTTCCCAGCTTTCAAACATTGGCATTAGGGCCCAGGAAGGGGTTAGAGGGCAAAATCAAGTGCTCCAGTTCCTCCTTTGAGCGCTAAATCACGCTGGCGGGTCGGAAACCTCAGCAGTGCTGCACTGCTGCATTCAAAGGGTCCTTCCCTCCCTTAAAGTGAAAGGCCATTGCTGCAAACTCTGCAACTGAAAAATCACTTACCTGGACCACCCAGGGACCAGCGGACCCATGCGATCAAGCAGAATGCCAAGCTGAACGATCACGGGCAGGAACCCACGAAAACCACTACAAAGATATATATTTTTTTACTTACCTCGGCCACCTCACCTTTAACCGTCGCCCCCGGTAACGGCCAGCCGCCCGATCCACGTCTGCTGCAGCTGTCGCTGTTTTCGCCCGGCGCTGCTGCAGGGGGCAAAAGTGAATTTCGGGTCCGGGTTGCTAATGGGGCCATGACATAATGATCTCCGGGCGCAGGAGATCGGGGCGCAACACGTAGCGCCGCCGTTAAACCCCCGCCCAACATGGTGCAAGTCAGTGTCAGTGTTGCGTCTGATCGCAAAGGCATTAGCGCCCCGAGCGCTAACGAAAGGCGCATATGCACCCAATTTATCCCCCTGTCCAAGCAGTATGTAGCCTCCTTATACTTCCTATCAAAATGTACCCCTTCACACTTGTCTATATTGAAATTAATTTATCAATTAAACAACCATTCTGCGTTTATTAATGTCCTCTTGTTTTTTGTTGCATTCTTTATTTGCATTAATTATATCCCAAAATTTGGTGTCATCTGCAAATTTAGAAATTGTACTTCCGATTTTCGAGTCTAATCGTTAATGCAAATTGTGAACAACTGTAGTCCCAGCACTGATCCCCGTGGAACACAACTTCCCACCTTTTGCCAATTTGAGTAGCTACCCTTAAACTTATTTCCTGTTTTGTAGCCAGCTTGTTATCCATTCTGGTACCTTAGTCATGAGTCTATGTGGTACCTTATCGAAGGCGTTTGGAAAATTCAAATATACTCTGTCTACTACATTGCCTCAGTCTAGAAATAAATATTTATATTTATATAGTGCCTTTCACGACCTTAGCATGGTCCAAAGCACTTTACAGTACTTTTGGAGTGTAGTCACTGTTGTAATGTAGGAAACGCGGCAGCCAATTCGCCCACAACAGGCACTCATGAACAGCAATGTGATAATGACCAGATAATCTGCTTTAGTAATGTTGATTGAGAGATAAATACTGGCCAGGGCACCGGGGATAACTCAGCTGCTCTTTGAAATAGTGCCATGGGATCTTTTATGTCCACCTGAGAGAGCAGATGGTTTAGCGTCTCATTCGAAAGGTGTCACCTCCGATAGTGCAGCGCCGGAGTGTCAGTCTAGGTTTTGAAATCCGTGCTGACTAATCTTTATTATATTTTCAGATTTTAAGTGTTTTTCTATTACATCTTTGAGGAAGGATTCCATTATCTTTCCTATCACCGACGTTAAGCTAACTGGTCTATAGTTCCCTGAATTTGCTCTATCTCCCTTTTTAAATATAAGAATCACATTAACTGTCCGCTAGTCCTCTGGCACTATTCCCTTTTCTAATGAATTGGTTTATATATATATATGTAACAGTGCCTCTGCTATCTCTTCCCTAACTTCTTTTAATATGTGCAGATAATATTTGTCAGGATCAAGGGTTTTATCCTCTATGAGTTTGATTAGTTTATTAATTATCTCCCCCATTTTCTATCCTAAATGTCTTTCTATCTTTTTTAATCTCTTCTTCCAATGTCGTGTCCACCAAGTTAGTTTCCCTGCTAAATACTGCGGCAAAGTAACGATTCAATTTTTCTGCCATTTCATTGTCTTTACCTGTGAGTTTACCATGTGCATCTAATGGTGGCCCTACCCCATCCTGATTTTTGTTTTGTTATTTTTGCATCTGTAGAATACTTGAATATTTATTTTTATGTTCCTTGATAATCGAATGTCGCAGATCTGCTTTGCTTTCTTAATTGATCTTTGGACTTATTTCCCAATCTATTGTATTCTCTTTTGTCATCCTCTCCTTTCTTGTCTATGTACTACTTAATATATGCTTTTTTTTAGTTTCAATTTTCCCCTTATTTCTTTATTCATCCATGGTGTTTCATAATTGGCTAGTTTGCTCTTGTTTTTTAGAGACATATATTTCTCTATCTCTTTGACTGCCCTATCTTTCAGCTTTCTATTTCCACTCTCATCCACTCAAAATTAGATTTTTTCAATCTATTACTTTGCTCTTTGTCTTACTTATGTTATTGTCAGTCTCCTTTTATACTCCATCCCCCTTGCAATAAAGGCCAAAATTCCATTTGCCTTCCTGATCACTTGCTGTACCTGCATACTAACTTTTTGTGTTTCATGCACAAGGACCCCCAGGTCCCTCTGTACTGCAGCACTTTGCAATTTTTCTCCATTTAAATTATAATTTGCTTTTCTACTTTTTCTGCCAAAGTGGATAACCTCACATTTTCCCACATTATGCTCCATCTGCCAAATGTTTGCCCATTCACTTAGTCTGTCTATTTGCAGATTTGTTGTGTCCTCCTCATAATTTGCTTTCCCACCCATCTTTGTATCATCAGCAAATTTGGTTACATTTTCCTGGGTCCCTTCATCCAAGTCATTAATATAGATTGTTATTGGTTGAGGACCCAGCACCGATCCCTGCGGCGCCCCTGGAAATCCAAATACACCACATGCACTGGTTCCCTCTTATCCACCCTGCTCGTTACATCCTCAAAGAACTCTAGCAAATTTGTCAAACATGATTTCCCTTTCATAAAACCATGCTGAATCTGCTTGATTGAATTATGCTTTTCCAAATGTCCTGTTACGGCTTCCTTAATAATGGACTCCAGCATTTTCCTAACATCAGATATTAGGCTAACTGGTCTATAGTTTCCTGCTTTCTGTCTGCCTCCTTTTTTAAATAGGGGCATTATATTTGCGGTTTTCGAATCCGCTGGGACCGCACCAGAATCCAAGTCATTTTGGTAGATTACAACCAATGCATCCACTATCTCTGCTGCCACTTCTTTTAAGACCCTAGGATGCAAGCCATCAGGTCCAGGGGACTTGTCTGTCTTTAGTCCCATTATTTTACTGAGTGCTACTTCTTTAGCCATAGTGATTGTATTAAGCTCCTCCCTCCCGATAGCCCTTTGATTATCCACTATTGGGATGTTTTTAGTGTCTTCTACCATGAAGACTGAGACAAAATATTTGTTCAAACTCTCTGCAATTTACCTATTCCCTATTATTAATTCCCCAGTCTCATCCTCTAAGGGACCAACATTTACTTTAGCCACTTTTTTCCTTTTTATGTACCTGTAGAAACCCTTACTATCAGTTTTTGTATTTTGTGCAGGTTAACTTTCATAATCTATCTTCCCTCTATTATTTTTTTAGTCGTTCTTTGCTGACTTTTATAAAAGTTTCCCAATCTTCTGACCTCCCACTAGTCTTGGCCACATTGTATGCCCTTGTTTTCAATTTGATCACTTCCCTTATTTCCTTAGTCAGCCATGGATGGTTATCCCTTCTCTTACAGTTTTTCCTTCTCATTGAAATATATTTTTGTTGAGAGTTATGAAATATTTCCAAAAAGGATTGCTGAACATACTGTAACTGGTCCATTCTCTTTTCTCCTTTCCCTCCCTCTTCTTGTCAGTTTATTTGGGGATGGTTGCTGTTGTGTATCTGTAAAGCATGCACTCCCATGTTCCACCACCAGGGAGCGCATCCCCTGAAGTCCCAAGGGATCCCAGTATCTCTTGGAAGCACTGTATATAAGCCGGCCCCTAAGACCTGTTCCTCACTCTGGAGTGTCTTAATAAAGACTGAGGTCACTGTTACTTTAACCTCCCTGTGTGCAGTCTCATCTGTGTTAGGAACACAATAACTGGCGACGAGTATACGAATCCAACGCAAAGATGCAGCAAATTGTGGGCATCCTGGAGAAGTTCTCGGAGGGTGAGGACTGGGAAGCCTATGTCGAACGGCTAGACCAGTACTTTGTAGCCAACAAGCTGGATGGAGAAGTAAGCGCTGCGAAAAGGAGAGCGGTCCTCCTCAAGGTCTGTGGGGCACCGACCTACAGCCTCATGAAGAATCTTCTGGCTCCGGTGAAACCCACAGATAAGTCATATGAGGAGCTGTGTATACTGGTTCGGGAGCATCTTAACCCGAGGGAGAGCATGCTGATCGCAAGGTATCGGTTCTACACGTGCCAGCGATCTGAAGGTCAGGAAGTGGCGAGCTACGTCGCTGAGCTAAGGCGACTTACGAGACAATGTGAGTTTGATGGCTACCTGGAGCAAATGCTCAGAGACTTTTTTGTACTGGGCATTGGCCACGAGACCATCCTACGAAAACTTTTGACTGCAGAGACCCGACTCTCAGTAAGGCCATTGCGATAGCACAGGCGTTTATGTCCACCAGTGATAACACCAAACAAATCTCTCAGCACACAAGTGCTATCAATGTTCATAAATTAACTGGAACTGTGTTTGCGAGCAGAAATGTACAGGGCAGAAACCACGAGTCTGCAACTGCCAGCAGGCCTCAGGTGACCCAGATGACTCAGAGTCCCCAACAAAGGATGAATGCAAGGCAATTCACAACTTGTTGGTGTTGTGGAGGCTTCCATTCAGCCTATTCATGCCGCTTCAAACAGTATGTTTGCAAGAGCTGTGGAACAATGGGGCACCTCCAACAAGCTTGCAGACGAGCTGCAAGCTCTGCAAAACCTGCTAACCACCACGTGGCAGAGGAAGATCGGTCCATGGTGGATCAAAGCAATTTCGAGCCTCAGAGAGAGGAGGCAGATGCTGAAGTACACGGGGTGCACATATTTTTGATGAAATGTCCACTTATAATGCTAAACGTAAAATTGAATGGCTTACCCATAGCTAGCCAATCCAACATGAGTAAAAAGATGTTTGAGAGACTGTGGTGCAACAAGGCACTCAGACCAGCCCTGAGCCCCATCCACATGAAACGGAGAACGTACACCAAAGAGCTTATCACTGTCCTGGGCAGCGCCACGGTCACGGTGCACGAACTGCCACTTTGGATTGTCCCGGGCGATGGCCCCACACTGCTTGAAAGGAGCTGGCTGGGCAAAATCCGCTGCAACTGGGATGACATCCGAGCACTATCACATGTCGATGAAGCCACATGTACCCAGGTTCTTAACAAATTTCCTTCCTTTTCTGAGCCAGGCATTGGAAACTTTCCGGGGCGAAGGTGTGGATCCACTTGGTCCTAGAGGCATGACCCATTCACCATAAGGCACGAGCGGTACCTCACATGATGAAAGAGAGAGTGGAAATCGAGCTGTACAGGCTGCAACGCGAGAGCATCATCTCCCCAGTGGAATTCAGCGAGTGGGCCAGCCCGATTGTTCCAGTACTCAAAAGTGATGGCACGGTCAGGATTTGCGGCGATTATAAAGTAACTATTAATCGTTTCTCGCTACAGGACCAATACCTGCTCCCTAAGGCAGGCGACCTATTTGCGATGCTGGCAGGAGGCAAGACGTTCACCAAGCTCGACCTGACTTCGGCCTACGTGACGCAAGAGCTGGAGGAGTCTTCGAAGGGCCTCACCGGCATCAACACGCACAAGGAACTATTCATCTACAACAGATGCACGTTTGGAATTCGGTCGGCTGCAGCGATCTTCCAGAGAAACATGGAGAGCCTACTCAAGTCGGTACCATGCACGGTGATTTTCCAGGACGACATATTGGTCACGGGTCGGGACACCGTCGAGCACCTACAAATCCAGGAGGAGGTCCTCCAGCGACTGGATCGCATAGGGTTGCGGCTGAAGAGGTCAAAATGCGTCTTCATGGCAACAGAAGTGGAGATTTTGGAGAGAAAGATCGTGGCGGATGGCATTCGGCCCACAGACGCCAAGACAGCGGCTATCAGGAACGCGCCCAGGCCACAGAACGTCACGGAGCTGGGGTCGTTCCTGGGACTCCTCAACTATTTTGGTAACTTCCTACTGGGGTTAAGCACCCTCTTAGAGCCCCTACATGTATTATTGCATAAAGGTGAGAACTGGGTATGGGGAAAAAAACAAGTAATTGCTTTTGAGAAAGCCAGAAATATTTTATGCTCCAACAAGCTGCTTGTATTGTATAACCCGTGTAAAAGACTTGAGTTAGCATGTGACACATCGTCGTACGGAGGCGGGTGTGTATTACAACAAGCTAACGTTGCGCGGAAGTTGCAACCTGTCGCCTATGCCTCCAGGAGCTTGTCTAAGGCCTAGAGGGCCAACAGCATGATTGCGAAAGAGGCATTAGCGTGTGTATTCGGGGTAAAGAAAATGCATCAGTACCTGTTTGGCCTCAAATTTGAGCTGGAAACCAATCACAAGCCCCTCATATCCCTGTTGGCTGAAAACAAGGGGATAAATACTGTTAATGAAAATAAATTCACATAGACTCTAGTAAAATAAGAGAGACAACTTTATTGCTAACAGAGCTCTGGGAGAAGAGTTGAGATCCCGCGACCTGTGAACACCTTCTCCCCGAGTGCCTTGTGCTACGGGGTTATAAGCAGTTTACAGGGGGCGGAATACAATCATTTAAATTCATTTACATACAACCAATCAATCCATATGGCAACGCAATTCATTTACATACAACTTTTTAGTCCTAGTGAAACCTGATAGCATGGCGCGAGTTTGGGGGCCCTTCCTCTGTATCTTCTTTTGTGGTTAGTTATTCTGTTGCAAAGATTTCTATGAAACAGTGGCCTGAACCTGGCCAGGAGTCACTTGTTGCTGCAGAGTTCATATCAGGGACAGCAGATAGGCTTCTTGGTACAAAGTTCATTTAGTGGAAAGGCAGATAGTTGGCTTACCCCATCATGCTTTGCTATGTCCGAAAATCCACTCCAACAGTTCCCCCTGTTGGTCCTGGAGGATGTTCACGAAATCCAGATGACCACAATGAAGGTGGCTCAGTGCCTACCTTCGAGGCAAGTTACTTCCCTGCCTTGCCTGTAGCTCTAGCCTACCCTTCATAGGTAGTGGTCTGTGCCTGCGTCGTCCGCTCCGTCTTCCTCGGCGTCTCCCGGTGTTCCCATCAGATGTTCTTTTCCGGTGATCACGCTGGCAATCGGCACTATTCGGGCCATCTTGACTTTACAGCAGATATTAAAACATCCGATAATCAAGCAACAAGTAATTATTATTACAACAAGAATAACTACTCCATGCGTTAAATAGGAACCCCAGGATCCCCCTAATAGCCAGTCAAGCCAGCTATTCCCCCTTTTTGGGCCTTGTCTGAACTCGTTAAGCTGCTTTCTTATGGCATCAATGGCTTGGGTGATATTGTATGATCCATCCGTAACATGCGTTATACATTTGTCTCCTATTATTGTGCATACTCCCCCCTCTTGGGCTAACTGATAATCTATGACATAACGGGTCTGCTGCGTGTACAATCTTAATTCAGACAGCTCCTGGTTGATGGCATCCAATCCCTTAGATATGCTGTTTCCCAGAATGGTTAATCCACAAATAAGATAGTTCCTATTTTTGGCACTAATTACCCCCGCTGATCCCCCCACAGACAGGGCCCCGAGGAACCCGTGGCCGAGTAATGATCCCAGCGTGATAGGATCCTCCCAATCGGCACAGAACTCCTTGCTGATGGCCCGTGTTACTATCCTTCTCCGGGTATGCCCCCTTTGGGAACATGGAACAGTGAGTGGTCCTATAGTTCCTACTGCAAAGAGGACCGGGAGGGTCGGTGTTGCGGTCTTGAAGGTGCCGTTGAGGAGGAACACGAATCCCTCCTTTTTTAACACTTTATGTCGGTGTTGCTAACACTCGTGAACTGCTGATACCACCAATTGCTCGGTTCCCTTGAATTTGAGCCCGATCCTACCAATTGGTAAGCATCAAACGGGTATGCCCATATTTCTGAGCTGAAATGAGTTCTGTTGCACTGACCGCAGATAACTTGCCTCCCTGCGGTCACGTTCAGGCATCTTTGCTCATTACAGGTGCAAGTAAACTGGCCTCTGTGCACTCGACAGTGCTGACGGGCACACTGCGTCTGCACACAGGTGGCGTTCTCGGGGACCAGGGCATATACACAGTTTTTCAGGTAATGTTTTTACCATGACGCGACGTCCCGCCCTCGGGACATCAGGGAGCCTTTCAAGCTCTTTCTGAGCATCTCTCTCTTCCTGATTGCCCCATCCTCGCCCCGAGAAGCAAAGCGGGTAGCTTGCATTGTCTGAGCATACCGTTTCTTCCTTTCCCCGGGACCCCCTGCACACAGGATCTGTGGGATTTATTAATTCCACGCATCTTCCCTGTATACCCCTTCTATATTCGCCCATTTGTCCCTCACAGGATGCGTCTGAGGTATCCGCCGTATATAAGTCACGGGGGGTCCACCCAGGGGTGGCCACGAACAGGACCTCTACTGATTGGGCTAGTGGGTAACACACGGTTCAATTGCCATAAAAACGTATATGGGACTTGAAAAACAAGTTATCTTCTAATCCTATTAGCTTTACAACAGTGACAACATAGAGTAACGCGATTATATGCGCTATCTTAGACATGTTTGTTACGCTCAAACAATACAATATTTACACATTAGCAGTAGCCGTAATTTGGATTTGCTTGCAGTCGTCACCTGTTCGGGGTGCATAAACAAGTATCCTGGTTACATTATCGTGAATCACATGTCTTATGTTTACTCATTAGTTTCTTTGTATAATTTCAACTGGGTCCAATGTTTCCATACACTCTTCCCTCTTATGTCCAGACAGGCACAGATGTCTCCACTGATTATGACCTTATATGGGCTATTCCATTTTGGTGCAAACCCTGGTTTTTCAGGTAATGTTTTTACCATGACGCGACATCCCGCCCTCGGGACATCAGGGAGCCTTTCAAGCTCTTTCTGAGCGTCTCTCTCTTCCTGATTGCCTCTTACTAATTTACGCATCCCTTTGAGTTGAGTGCTTAGTTCCAAAACATACCGTTTAATTTTGTCTTTTAACGTCGGCCCCACCTGTTGTGATGCTTTCTGGTAATTGCATCGCCCTTCCTGTCATTAGTTCATAAAGGGTTAATCCGGTTGTCCGGTTTACCGTGGCTCTTAACTTCATTAATATAATAGGTAATACTTCTGTCCACATTCCTCCTGACGTTTGCATGGCCTTGGCCAGGGCGTTCTTAAGGGCACGGTTCATGCGTTCTACCATTCCAGAACTCTGCGGGTGGTAGGGGATGTGGAATTTTTGTTTTATGCCCATCAGCTGGCATACTGTTTTTACAATCTTCCCGGTGAAGTGGGTACCTTGGTCGGAATCTATCTGAAGAGGCACTCCCCATTGGGGAATCACCTGCTCGGTCAATATCCTTGCCACTGTTGAGGCAGTGCAATCACTTGTGGGGAAAGCTTTCACCCACCGGGTAAATTGATCTATAATCACTAGGCAATATCTTTTTCCATGGGATGGGGGCAAAGGACCTGTGAAATCAATTTGTAAATGTTCCCATGGCCCCCGTGGACGGGGCTGGTGTCCCATTTTAATTTTAATGGGCCTGCCTGGATTATATTGTGTGCACGTAAAGCATCGATGGCAATGTTTGGCGATATCTCTCCCCATCCCCTTCCACCACCAATCTCTGCCAAGACTCCCGGTCATGGCCTCTCGTCCCGAATGGGACAGGCCATGGTGCAACTCCAATAAGGTATTCTGTATGCATTCAGGCGCCATTACCTTGTCGTTTCGTCTCCAAACGTTATCCTTCCCTTGCGTTGCGCCCTGCTTTGTCCACATACCCCTTTCTTCCTCAGAAGTGTCCTGGTGTAGTTTCTCGATGCTTATCTGTTCATCTCGGACCCCAGCGGCGCTGACTGAGGCTTCCTCACACTCCTCTTGTTCTAATGCCTCTTGTGCAGCTAAGTCCGCAGCTTGATTTCCCTGGTGACTCAGCCAATCTGGACTGGTTCAGTCCGGTTCCCTTTGGTGGGTTTTAATTTTAATGACCGCTACCTGTTTTGGTTTATTACTGGCTGCTAAGAGAGCTTCTATTCTCAGCTGGTGTATTATGGGATGTCCGCTGGTTGTGATAAAACCCCTCCTCCCCCATACTGTCATATAATCGTGTACTACCCCGAATGCATATCTACTGTCCGAATAGATATTAACGATCTTACCCTCTGATAGTTCCAGTGCCTGGGTGAGGGCTACCAATTCTGCCACCTGAGCTGACGACCCCCCATTAATTCGCCCTGATTCGACTGTCTCTAGATCCTGGTTAACTACGGCCCATCCGGTACGAGGTAGTCCCTCTACGTATTTTCGCGAGCCGTCCACAAGCAAAGTTTGTTCTGCGGTTTGAAGGGGCGTGTCTTTTATTCTATCCTCTTCCATGTCCATATCCATGTCCCCGCAATCGTGGGGCTCTCCCTCTTGCACTATGCCCTCCGCGGAGTTTTCCCCTACATCTCTAATTATAGTTACTGCTTTGTTGGGTGGCAAGAGGACTGCTTCCCACTTTGCCCGTCTCATTTTAGAAACGGTTCTCAGTTTTCCTGTGTTTAACATTTCTACCAACGTGTGTTTGGTGTGGAGAATGATGTTTCCAGTCATTATCACGGGCTCGCTTATTTTTACTGCCCAAGCTGCACAGTCTAGTGCAGCTATACATCTGGATAATCCGGTCACCACCGGACCTTTGGCAGTGGAGTAATAGGCTATAGGTCTCCTTTTATCCCTGTGATCTTGGGTGACCACAGCCGTATAGAACCCATCTTCATTGGTAGTGGATGTGGAAATCTTTACCCATGTCAGGCAGTCCCAATCCAGGTGCGGAGACTAGTTCTGACTTGAGTTTACTATACGCCTGTTCTTGTTCAGGGCCCCACTCTATAAGGTCGAGGGCCGGTTTTCCTCCCTTTACTAGTTTTTGTATAGGCTCGGCAATCTTTGCAAACTCAGGGATAAAGTTCCAGCTGTAATTAAAGAGACCCAGTACCTTCCTCACCCCCCTTACCGTTACTGGTCTAGGCATGTCCTTGACAGCCTTTTTCCTATCCAAAGGCATTTCTTTCAATCCCTTTGAAAGGCAGTACCCTAGCTACAGGACTTGGGTTTTCCCTACCTGGGCTTTCTTGGGGTTGACCTTAAGGCCTGCCATCTCCAAAGCTCGTAACACCAGGTATAGGGTTGCCTGATGTCCCTCCTTGGTTTCTGAAGCTATTAATATGTCGTCGACATATTGTAAAATACTATTTCCTGCCGGTACTTCTATTTGTTTTAGTACGTCGCTCATGACTCACTGGAATATGGCAGGACTATTATGGAACCCTTGTGGTAATCGGGTCCAAGTATATTGTTTATCCTCCACCGTGAAGGCGAATTTCTCTTGTGATTCTGGGTCGAGGGGAAGTGCCCAGAAGCCATTGGCTATGTCCAGGACTGTAAAGATTTTATGTTCAGGGGATAATCCATTAAAGATTGTGGAGGGACTGGCCACTATCGGGTATAGTTTTGGGGTGACCTTATTAAGGGCAGTGTAGTCAATGGTTAGTCTATAACTCCCATCTGACTTCCCTACTGGCCATGTTGGGGAGTTAGTGGTGCTAACAGTTTCTCTTAAGATACCTTTTTCCACTAGTCCCTTTACTATTTCTACAACTGCTGTTCTGGCTTCGGGTCTTATAGGGTATTGCCGGTGTGGTTTATGAGATGGTCCAGGGACCTTAATAGGGTCCATGTCCACCTTTTCTGTGCCCAAACACCGGGCACAGAGGCACAAATGCCGCCATATCCTCCAGTCTCGGTATGCCAGTTGGTTTTTGTAGGGTTGCCTGATGTCCCTAAACTTTCCATATGGTAAGCTATCTATCCCAAATCTCCCTTACTGCCATCTGCCTTTGGCCATGTTAATTTCCCCTTGCCACAATCAATCAGGGCCTGAAATTCCTTCATTACGTCATTCCCCAATATTGTTCCCTCACGATTCTTGCATACGTAAAATCTCATGGGTATACATAAATGATCAATTTCCACCACTTGGGTGGTGCTCAGGTAGGCCGGTGTTGGCCATCCATCTATTCCGTTTATTAAAGCCTTTTTGTCGGTTACGGGAGGGGTTGATTGGTAATGGATCTTGAGGCTCCAGTGTCCACTCGCATCTCCCACTGTCGGCCCCCTACTAGTGCAGACACATATGTCCTTCCCTCCTTTTTACTTTGTACAGGGGCCGCCGGGCATCACAGGGTGGCTTTGTACTCCTGCCACTGCTGGTATTCCTGTTCTGACAGGGACCTTGCCTTATTAGAATAGCCATTTTTACTTTAGCAGGTCGTGTCTAAATGTCCCTTTTTGCCGCAATATGTGCATTGTTTTTCCATGCGTTTCTCCTTACATTCTTGGGCAAAGTGACCCACCTTCCCGCAGTTATGGCATGTCCCCTTTTTCTGTCCTCCCCCCGTCCCTGCTGCAAAAACCCTTTCTTGTTTTAATCTTTGTTTGGGATTTTTCATCGCCCCCTCCCTGGACGACACTAGCCCACTCGACCAGTTCATCATAATCCTGGATTACAATTACTCCCATTTTTATAATGGTCTGGTGTGTAGCAGATAGTCCGTCCTTAAATGCCTGGATAAATGCTCGATCGCTGCGGCCCGGGTTTCCCTGTCCAGAGCATTCTTGATATATCTGGAATAATCGTTCCCCATACTCTGAGGCTCCTTCCCCCTTTTGTTGTTTGGTTGTAGTAATTTTACTCCAATTACCTAAAGTGTAGTTGGTGGCCCACCCAAACTATATCCAGCTCTGCCCAAAATTTGGTATTCGCACACCGGGGTTGTAATTTGCCCAGGGATGCCATTATCTGCTGCCTCTCGCCGGGGGTAAATGGTTTATAGGTTGCGTTAGGATTCGCTGCAGTTCCTCCCCTGGTGACTGGCGCCGCCGGGAAGGTTTCTAGATCTTCCTGACCCAGGGCTGTTGCCTCACCTTG
Source organism: Pristiophorus japonicus (assembly GCF_044704955.1). Taxonomy (NCBI): domain Eukaryota; kingdom Metazoa; phylum Chordata; class Chondrichthyes; family Pristiophoridae; genus Pristiophorus; species Pristiophorus japonicus. The sequence continues at coordinate 41,181,417 of NC_091993.1, read as the reverse complement.
GTAATCTTCGTAAGGGGGCAGTGAGGCTGTTTCTCCCCCCCATTGGGAACGGTTCTGAATCTGTTGTTCTAACGCCAGACATTCCTTTTCCCATTCCCTACATTTTCCTTGTGCCTGACTTAATTGTTACTTTTCTCTTCCCTTTCCTCTCTAATGTCCTTTACTTGCTCAATTAGTCCTGCTAACTGATGTACTAGTAATACTCCGGCCTTTTTGATTTTATCTGTCTTTTGTTTTGCCATCCAATTTCGTTGTTGTTCTAATGTCTGGGATGCATCTTTTTAATTAAGACTTGTCGATCGGTCATGTAAGAGTTAATTAGGGACCCGGGCGGTCCACATTTTACGTCCGTTTCCTTACCTGTCATTGAAGATGTTTACTCTATGTTCCTGTATTCCCCTGTAGTTTATGGAATTTCTGAACTTAAATATTCACGGCCACAATTCACCTCGCAGAGACCTCTTGTCTTGCTCGCGAAGATTAACGTGTTTCCTTACCACCGGAGTCCAGAATTTGGTTGGAGTGATCAGCTCCCTTCCTCACCGATTTCTATATCACCTTCTATGAACATTGAACTAAAATAATCAACCCCCGCATCACTAATTACTTTACTTTCAGTCTGCGTTGTACGCCACTACAGTCTAAATTTCTTAACTCTTATCACATACTATCACATACTATCAAGTTCTGTCTCTTTCCTCACTTCATCTATTTTATTTGTTTGATACCACTTCGCCGGCCAGCCGCTTCCCCCGGTATAATTTCTGGGTGGTCAGAAATTGACTACTGTCCCGTTCTACTGGGTCATATGACTATCCAGCTCTGCGGTATCCTGTTCGTGACGCCAATTTGTTAATGAAAATAAATTCACATAGACTCTAGTAAAGTAAGAGAGACAACTTTATTGCTAACAGAGCTCTGGGAGAAGAGTTGAGATCCTGCGATCTGTGAACACCTTCTCCCCGAGTGCCTTGTGCCGCGGGGTTATAAGCAGTTTACAGGGGGCGGAATACAATCATTTAAATTCATTTACATACAACCAATCAATCCATATGGCAACGCAATTCATTTACATACAACTTTTTAGTCCTAGTGAAACCTGATAGCATGGCGCGAGTTTGGGGGGCCTTCCTCTGTATCTTCTTTTCTGGTTAGTTACTCTGTTGCAAAGCTTTCTATGAAACAGTGGCCTGCACCTGGCCAGGAGTCACTTGTTGCTGCAGAGTTCATATCAGGGACAGCATATAGGCTTCTTGGTACAAAGTTCATTTAGTGGAAAGGCAGATAGTTGGCGTACCCCATCATGCTTTGCTATGTCCGAAAATCCACTCCAACAAATACTAATGCCTCAGCCCGCATACAAAGGTGGGCACTCACGCTATCCGCCACAGGCCAGGCACCGAGAACTATGCGGATGCTCTCAGTCGGCTACCATTGCCCACCACAGGGGTGGAAATGGCGCAGCCTACAAACTTATTGATGGTGGCGCAGCACGCAGACCTGTTGATGGTCATGGAAGCATTTGAAAATGATAAATCACCTGTCACAGTCCGCCAAATTATGACTTGGACCAGCCAAGATCCTCTGCTTTCACTAGTAAAAAACTGTGTACTGCATGGGAGCTGGGCCAGCATCCCCATTGAAATGCAAGAGCCAATCAAGCCGTTCCAGCGGCAAAAGGATGAGCTGTCCAATCAGGCAGGCTGCCTGTTGTGGGGTAACTGCGTAGTGCTACCCAAAAAGGGCAGGGAGACGTTCATCTTGGATCTCCACACCACACACCCGGGTATAGTAATGATGAAAGCGATAGCCAGATCCCACGTTTTGTGGCCCGGTATCGACTCTGACTTAGAGTCCTGTGTTCGGCAATGCAGTGTGTGTGCTCAGTTGAACAACGCGCCCAGTGAGGCACCACTAAGTTGTGGTCCTGGCCCTCCAGACCATGGTTGAGGATCCATATCGACTATGCGGGCCCGTTTCTCGGTAAAATGTTCCTGGTGGTGGTGGATGCTTTTTCAAAATGGTTGAATGTGAAATAATGTCGGGAAGCACCGCCACCGCCACCATTGAAAGACTGAGGGCCATGTTTGCCACCCACGGCCTGCCTGACATACTGGTCAGTGACAGCGGGCCATGTTTCACCAGTGCCGAATTTAAAGAATTCATGACCCGCAATGGGATCAAACATGTCACCTCGGCCCCGTTTAAACCAACCTCCAATGGGCAGGCAGAGCGGGCAGTACAAATAATCAAACAGAGCCTTAAACGAGTCACAGAAGGCTCACTCCAAACCGCCTGTCCCGAGTACTGCTCAGCTACCGCACGAGACCCCACTCGCTCATAGGGGTGCCCCCGGCTGAGCTACTCATGAAAAGGACACTTAAAACCAGACTCTCGCTGGTTCACCCCAACCTGCCTGATCAGGTAGAGAGCAGGCGGCAGCAACAAAATGTAAATGATGGTCGCGCCATTGTGTCACAGGAAATTGATCTGAATGACCCTGTGTATGTGCTAAACTATGGACATGGTCCCAAGTGGATCGCAGGCACGGTGATAGCTAAAGAAGGAAGTAGGGTGTTTGTAGTCAAGCTAGACAATGGACAAATTTGCAGAAAGCACCTGGACCAAATGAGGCTGCGGTTCACAGACTGCCCTGAACAACCCACAGCAGACACCACCTTTTTCGAGCCCACAACACACACCCAAAGGATCAACGACACCATCCCGGACCAGGAAATCGAACCCATCACGCGCAACAGCCCAACAAGGCCTGGCTCACCCAGCAGCCCTGCAGGGCCAACAACACACCAGCCCAACGAGGGCACAGCCAACACACCAGAACAGACATTTGTACCGAGGCGGTCCACCAGGGAAAGAAAGGCTCCCGACTGCCTCACCTTGTAAATAGTTTTCACTTTGACTTTGTGGGGGGAGTGATGTTGTGTAGCTGTAAAGCATGCACTCCCATGTTCCGCCACCAGGGAACGCATCCCCTGAAGTCCCAAAGGATCCCAACATTCCTTGGGAGCACTGTATATAAGCCGGCCCCTAAGGCCTGTTCCTCACTCTGGAGTGTCTTAATAAAGACTGAGGTCACTGTCACTTTAACCTCCCTGTGTGCAGTCTCATCTGTGTTAGGAACACAACAGTTGCAATCACCCATGATTATTATTTGTTGTTTTTAATCATTGTATAGATTTGCCTGCCGATTTCTTCCTCCACTTCCCTTCCACCACCTCGCGTCTCCTGATCACATTGAGCCATGCTGTGACATTGGGCAGGATGCTGTTGCTGTTCAGGGATCGACTGAGCAGGCAGCAGGGACAGCCGCCCAAAGTTGGTGGGGTCCTCATCAACATATGACCTTTCACGACCGCACACAGAAAGTTTCTACTTTCCGTGTGGGGCTTTGTGGAGCAGTACTGTCCCTCCAGGTCCCACAAGGAAAGCGATGGCCTCCCCTGCCATGGACTCACCTACCCCCCAACCCCGATCAGGAAAGCCCCCGCCAATTACCTGGTCTCGGCCGGCGGTCTCCATGCTGTGCGATTTTCTGCTGGTTCCTGCCTGGATTGGATGGGAAGTGGGCCGGTGGGATTTAAATGAGGCCTTGGAGTTAAAATCTCCCAGGCCACATTGCTGAGACAGCGGTGAATTTACAAGTCTCACTGCTGCATAACCGTCAAAATCTGGCCTGGACTTAAAATCAGGCCAACACCATTTCCTGAGACTCCCTTGTCTCAATATGGAGCCGAGCATGCGATGGACTATTTAATAGAATCCTGATTGGAATTCAGTGAGCCTGGTCCTTGGCATACTCCAATCCTGTCGCTTTAATGCTGGCATTGAAAAGTGTATCTTATTGTTGTTGTTACGTCTTTAATACTCTTATGAATGACTCCACGAGGTCGAGTATTGTACTTGAGCTGTTGTGACCTTAGTCCCATTTATTGTAACTCCAGAGTGAGGCACAAGCATGGTGGGCAACCTTTTATACTGGGCCCTGCACACCAAGCAGGTGACCCTCAGGTCTCCCCCCGCAGTGCCTATACAGTTATGTGACTATACAGTTTGTCTACATGGTCTACATACATGACAGTTGTAATGTATACACCTGTGAGTATGCTCACAGGTTTGTAGAGCTGTTCAGTCGAGAGTGGCTTAGCCAGTCACGTGATGTTCACAAGACTCAATAAAACCCCAGCCAGTTGGGTTCGCGGAATCCATGATGAGGCAGGTGGTTGTGAGCCTGGTGGATGAACTGGTGGGCCACCCCAACCTGCGAGAGGACACCACCGCAGGTCGGGAGTATAAGAGCTGGAGCGCGACCACTGCAGCTTCCAGCGCGAGTCGTCCCGAGTGTGTGACGGCTTCGAGGTGGGCGACTGGGTGACGTCATCAAGGCCCAGGTCGCCGGTTAGAACGTGGGCAGGAGCATCGGTGGGACCCAAGCACAGCAGCGGAGTGGGAAGAGAGTGTGGCTGAGGGGCGGTGAATGGTTGAGGCAGAGGAGCGATGAGAGATCGTGGCGGAGGTGCGGCAAATGAGGGTGCAGGGCCCAGAAGAGCAGAGGGCCCAAGGGCAGCACGGGCCAGCCCACACTGCGATATGTGTGCGCATTAGGTCCGTGCAGCAGAGCAGGTCTCCAGTTGTCCTGGTTAACCCTTGCCACTGGATAAAGGCCTAGCTCTGTCAAGCCCGTGTGGTGGCTGGTGTACAACGGTCACCACATGTTAAAAAAATCCACGCACAGGCATCTTCCATCCCCTCAATTGGAGTTCAGGACTGGAACATTGGGTCCTTCATTGAAACATCTGCGAACTCATGCCTTTTGGTGTGGAAGCAAGTCATCCTCGTTCGAGGGACCGCCTATGATAATGATGATGATGGATAAACCGGTAATGTGCAGTGTGATTGTTAAACCTTTATTAATAAACCAACTGGTTCTTAATAGCAATGTGCTACTATGAATTCTTAAGCAAAGAACCCATGAAGCAAAGACATTACAATTGTGAAGGGGTGGTGGGGGGGGGAGTAGATTAAACGTGGGCAGCTAAAAGTGAGATGTCCCAGAACACTCGAGCCATGTGTATTGCATAAGCACATGGGTACAGGAACAGGCCATTCAGCCCTTTGAGCCTGCTCCACCATTCAATTAGATTAAGGCATATCTGTACCTCAAAGCTTTTACTCCATATCACTTGATACCCTTACCCAAAAAAATGGACAGAATTTGAAGAGGTAACACGAGATTCATTTGGTGGGTCAGAAAGCTGCAAAACAGAGTGGATTATTTTTAATAGAAAAATGAAAAACAGGGAGGGTGCTGTGAATGAGGCTTTGAAACATGGACTTTTAATTATCTGTTGTTTTGTTTCAAAACCTCCTTCCTGTTTAGTCCACTCTTCTGAAACTGGTGCGGTTTAGCACGATTGAATCAAAGGCGATGATTCCAGTAACCTGATTCCAATCCATTAGTTTCCGAGTGAATTTCACTCAGTTGCGAAAGGTTGGGATTTGGGTTGCATTTTCAGAGGCCTCTGTTCACAGGTAACACATTGCAAATCCTAAACATCCCTCGAATCACAGCAATACTGCACATTGCATCCTGAAGTCAGCCACTTCTGTGTTCATTTCATGCATGGAATTCAAACTAACACTGCTAGTGATCCAGATTCAGACCGTAACTAAACCAAGAATAAAAGGTGATTAAAAATGTTCGGGAATGAAATGCAAAGAAGTCATAAAGAAAGGAGAATTAAGAAAAGACTTGCCTTTCTATTGCGCCTTTCAAAACCTCAGGACATCCCAAAGTGCTTTACAGCCAATGAAGTGTAGTCACTGTTGCAATGTAGAAAACGTGGCAGCCAATTTGCACACAGTAAGGTCCCATAAACAGCAATGCCATATATGACCAGATAATCCGTATTGTTAGTGATGTTGATTGAGGGATAAATTTTTGCCAGGACACCGGGGCGAACTCCCCTGCTTTTCTTCAAAATAGTGCCCTGGGATCTTTCCTTATTTCCACCTGAGGGAGCAGATGGGGCCTCAATTTAATGTCTTATCTGTAGCCGGCACCTCCGATATGTGAGAAATTATGGACTATGATAACATTACTAATGGCTTCTTTTATAATTCAATTATGGATGGGTTCCTTTTATAATTTTACAATTGACTAACCTACTAAAGATTTAATGTTAACTTATGTGTTTTTCAGTTAGATGTGGTTTTGATTTATATATGGCTAATAACGACATGGCATAGAATCATAGAATGGTTACAACACGGAAGAAGGTCTTCTGGCCCCTCAAGCCTGTGCTGACTCTAAGCTAGTCCCACTCCCCTGCCCTTTCCCCATAGCCCTGCAATTATTTTTCCTTCAGATACTTATCCAACTCCCTTTTGAAAAACAAAATTGAGTCTACCCCCACCACCCTTTCCAGCAGTGCATACCAGATCCTAACCACTCGCTGCGTAAAAAGGTTTTTTCTTACATCGCCTTTGGTTCTTCTGCCAATCACCTTAAATCTGCGATCTCTGGTTCTCGACCTTTCTGCCAATGGGAACAGTTTCTCTCTATCTACTCTGTCCAGACCCTTCATGATTTTGAACACCTCTATCAAATCTCCTCTCAATCTTCCCTGCTCCAAGGAGAACAACCCCAGCTTCTCCAGTCTATCCATGTAACTGAAGTCCTTCATTCCTGGAATCATTCTCGTAAATCTTTTCTGCACCTTCTCGAAGGTCTTCACATCCTTCCTAAAGTGTGGTGCCCAGAATTGGACACACTACTCCAGTTGGGGCCGAACGTGTCGGGGGCAAAAGACTTTAATCACAAATCAGACAGCTAGGCGGTTTTATATGATTGTTGTGTATGCAATAACTCAAAAGATTGAATACTATAAACTTTGAACAGATACGAACCTGGCTCTACTTTATTAGGGCTCGAAGTGCACATTACAAGATGGCTGGCCTTTTATACCTGGGCCGCACACAGGTGCACACAGCCCAATGACAGTGGCGCCACCTGGTGGCTAGTAAACCCAAGCATGCATACATGACACTACCCCCCTTTAAGATATTAGTAATGGGTCTTTTTACAAATTGAGACGGTCCGGGGCTTTCCGCTTCCGAGTTGAATGTCTCAGTTCAACTCCAGCCTTGGGCGAGCGTTCTGAGTTTGTTATGACTGGGGGCTGGGTAGCTGATCTGATGGGAGTAGCAATGACCATATCAGGGATTGAAAGTCCAGATTCATTGTTGACAGCGGAGTCCTCTGATGACTGGGGGTAGGTTGGTTGGTCACTGATTGTGTCTTCCTCAGACTGTTCCGGTTCATCCGTGTGCCACAGCTTTATCTGATCGACATGTTTCCTGCATGTCTACCCATTCTTGAGCTTAACGATAAACACTCTGTTACCCTCCTTGGCCGTAACAGTACCGGCGATCTATTTGGGACCTTGACCATAATTCAGTACATACACAGGATCATTGATAAAAATGTCGCGTGACACAGTAGCGTGATCATGATACCCTTGCTGACTTTGACATCTGTATTCGACACGATTATTCAAGTCGGGGTGAACAAGAGAGAGCCTGGTCTTGAGACATCTCTTCATCAATAGTTCAGCAGGGGAGACCCCAGTAAGCATATGGGGTCTTGTCCTTTAACTAAGCAAAATGCCTGCCAAGTGAGTTTGCAGTGAACCTTGAGTTACACGTTTCATACTCTGCTTGATGGTTTGGACAGCACACTCTGCTTGTCCATTGGATGCGGGTTTGAATGGTGCTGACCTCACATGTTTGATACCATTGAGTTTCATGAACTCTTGAAACTCCATACTAGTGAAGCAAGATCCGTTGTCACTTATAATGATGTCAGGCAAACCATGAGTAGCACACATGACACAAAGGATCGCAATGGTAACTGTGGATGTGCTGGATGACATGATTGTACACTCTATCCACTTGGAATAAGCATCCACCACAACTAAGAACATCTTTCCCAGGAATGGACCTGCAAAGTCAATGTGGATCCTGGACCATGGTTTAGATGGCCACGAGCACAGACTCAGTGGCGATTCCGTTGGTGCTTTACTAAGCTGCATGCAAGTGTTGCACTGATGCACACATGATTCCAGATCAGAGTCAATTCCAGGCAACCATACATGAGACCTGGCAATGGCTTTCATTATGATAATACCGGGATGCGTGCTATGTAGATCATGCACAAATTTCTCTCTGCCTTTCTTGGGCATAACAACACGATTATCCGACAGTATACAATCTGATTGAATGGATAGTTCATCTTTGCGACGGTTGTAAGGTTTGGTCTCCTCACACATTTGCTTGGGTATGGCAGACCAATCACCATTATGGATATAGAGTTTCACAACCAATAATATTGGGTCCTGGTTGATCCAGGTCTTAACTTGTTGGGCTGTAACAGGGGTTCCTTCACTTTCAAAGGCATCCATGACAACAGTAGGTCTGCCGGTTGTGGCGTTTCCACCTTCGGTGTGGGCAATGGCAGGTGGCTCAATGCATCGGCACAATTCTCAGTGCCAGGTTTATGGCGAATGACATAATCATAGGCAGATAATGTCAGCGCCCACCTCTGGATGCGGGATGATGCATTGGTATTGATACTTTTGTTTCCGAGAATAATGAAATGAGTGGCTTGTGACCTGTTTCCAATTCAAAACGAAGACCAAACAGATACTGATGCATCTTTTTAACCCCATACACACAGGCTAGTGCTTCATTCTCTACCATGTTGTAGGCTCTTACCGCCTTTGACAAACTTTTTGAAGCATATGCAACAGGTTGTAATTTGCCCGACTCACTAGCTTGTTGGAGCACGCAACCAACTCCATATGACGAAGCGTCACAGGCTAATACTAGATGCTTACACGGATCATAATGTACCAGCAGCTTGTTAGAGCAAAACAGATTAGTAGCTTTCTCAAAAGCTCTATCTTGAGACGTACCCCAAACCTGTTGTTGCCTTTTCTTAGCAGCATGTGCAGTGCTCAATCTGGGTAAGAAATGACCGAAGTAGTTGAGTAGACCAAGGAACGAAGGCAGCTCCGTCACATTTTGAGGCTTGGGTGCATTTTTGATGGCCTTAGTTTTCGACTCCATAGGCCTGATACCGTCAGCAGCAATTTTCCTCCCCAGGAATTTGAATTCCGGTGCCATGAAGACGCACTTCGAGCATTTCAGTCTGAGTCCCACTTTGTCCAGACGATGTAGAACCTCTTCCAGGTTGTTCAGATGTTCGGCGGAGTCACGACCTGTGACCAGTATGTCATCTTGGAACATGACGGTTCTGGGGACGGACTTCAGTGGACTCTCCATGTTCCTCTCAAATAGGGCTGCAGCCAAGCGAATTCCAAAAGGGAACCTGTTGTAGATAAATAGTCCTTTATGAGTGTTGATGCACACAAGTTTCTTTGACATGTTGACCAGATCCTGTGTCATGCAGGCCGACATCGGATCAAGTTTTATGAACAACTTCACCCCGGCTAGAGTTGCAAACAGGTCATCAGACTTCGGTCACGGGTATTGATACTGTTTCCAAACTCGGTTGATTGTGACCTTGTAGTCTCCACAAATCCTGGCAGTGCCATCACTTTTCAACATGGGAACAATGGGGCTGGCCCATTCGTTAAATTCAACCAGTGATATGATCCCTTCACGCTGGAGTCTGTTCGATTTCGACCTTCGCCCTCATCATGTACGGAGCTGCCCGAGCTTTATGATGGATCGGTCTTGAATCCGAGTCCACATGGATCTGCACCTTGGCTCCCGTGAAATTGCCGATGCTTGGTTCAAACAGCGAGGGGAACTTGCTCAGCATTAGAGCACATGGAGTATCTTCCTCCGACGACAACACTTTGATCTCATTCCAGTTCCATTTGATTTTTTCTAACCAGTTCCTGCCGAACAGCGTTGGACCATTGCCTGGAACAATCCATAACAGTAAATCGTGAACCACACCATCATACAACACCTTGATTACTGCACTGCCAATCACCATTATGAGTTCTTCAGTGTATGTACGCAACTTGGCATTGTGTGGACTCAACTTAGGCCTCATTGCCTTAGTATCCCACAGCCTGTCGAATGTCCTCTGGCTCATTATTGATTGACTCACACCCGTGTCCAATTCCATCGATACCGGCATACCATTAAGTTTTACATTAATCATTATCGGTTGGCTCTTTCTTAGGAACAAATACAGTCCATACACTTCCTCCTCTGGTATCTCGGATTGCATATCCGGATCCGCGCTATATGGGTCATCATCCTCCATGTGGTGTGTCACAGCACGCTTGCTCAGTTGCGGACACACGCGCTGGAAATGCCCCACTCTCGAACAGCCTTTACAAATATACTGTTTAAACTGACACTGATGATGCCGATGATTTCCCCCACAACGCCAACATGGTGATATCGGATTCATTCCCATTGGTGGACTTTGAGCAATCACAGGTTTCGCATACGCAGTCAGGTAGGCCCTGCAATATGCAGCTCTGCCAAATGACGATATTGTTTACAGTACTTGCCGAGTTCTGATTTTTCAATGGTATCTGCTTTAAGCTTTTGTCCGTCGTCATGCACAATTGGGCAATCATGATGGCCTTGCTCAAATCCAGCATCTCCGCCGCCAGTAGCTTATGCAGGATCACCTCGTGGTTGATGTTGACTACAAAGAAATCCCACAGCATGTCTTCCAACGCAGTTTTGAACTTACACGGTCCAGCTAGACGTCTTAGGTCGGCAACGAATTCCGATACATCATTGCCCTCAGAATGAACATGCATACAGAATCGATATCTTGAGATGATGATGCCTTCATCTGGTTTGAGATGGTCACGTACCAGAGCATACAATGTTTCATAGTCCTTGTCCATTGGTCTTAAGGGTGATAGGAGATTCTTTATGAGTCCATAGATTTTCAGACCACAAACTGTGAGGAGGACCGCCTGACGCTGAACTGCGTCTTCCTCTTTCTCCATTTTGTTGGCCACGAAGTACTCGTTCACGCGGGCTACAACGTCTGTCCCATCTTCTCCCTCCACGAGTCGCTCCAGAATTCCAATTGTGCTCATTTTTGCATGCGAAGGTTTTTGTTACCTTCGCCAAATGTTGTGTATGAAGGCAAAAGGCTGAATACTGTAAACTCCAAACAGGTTCGAACCTGGCTCTACTTTATTAAAGCTCGAAGTGCACATTACAAGATGGCTGGCCTTTTACACCTGGGCCTCACACACGTGCAGACAGCCCAATGACCTCCGACAGCGGTGCCACTTGGTGGCTAGTAAACCCAAGCATACATAAATGAAAATGATTAAAATAACTAACAAATCCTGGTCACTGGCAGATAGCCAAGGCTATAGTGTAGTCGCGGCCACTGAGTTGTTTCGGTTAAAGGTTAGCAGGGATCGCACGGTAAGGGAAGTTGGGAGATTGGAGAGAAACAACAGGAGAGTACGTGCAAAGAAGAATAGGTGAAATGGAGACCCTAGGGGAAACTAATGAAACTAACTAGTGGTCGAGTAAGATCAAGTGATCAAGAACAGGACTATAAGAAGTGGGGTTTTGAGTATATGACACCGAGGGAGATGAACACCCTGAATCAATCGCAGCCCGCGCGAGATGGATACCTGCTGGCTTCGGCCTAACACCTTCCTGGCTAGGCGAGGAGAGAGAGGCAACCCACACTAACTGTCCAGTGACCGTGTGGTAACATAATCTGCTCAGTACAGTAAACTACTGCTTGAGATACTGTTGTCGTGTTGACCTCTGCTGTGTGACAAATAAAAGACTAATTGTATTGGTGTCAGGTCCGAATCTAATACAAACTAGGACAGAAGGGTTAATTGGCTGCGTACCCTGAAATCCTTACAGACAGTGCAGCACTGTGGTGTCAGCCTAGATTATGTGTTCAAGTCCCTGGAATGAGGCTTAACCCCCCAACCTTCTGACTCAGAGGTGAGATGCTACCCACTGAGCCACGACTGATATCGTGGAAAAAAAGCTTTAGGTCGAGGAGCAGGTGGAATCCACTGTGGAATCTGCATCAAGTTCAGATACCTGGAATAAGCTCCCTGCTCACTGTTCCAGAGCCCTGCATAAATTAGTTTGGCAGTCCGGACACACGATCATAAGGCAAAAATTAAAAGCCCGAACACCTGCTTGTTTGTTGGCATCTGTGAAGTGCTGCAGTACAGCGGGACCTGGGGGAACTTGTGCATGAAACATAAAAGGTTAGTATGCAGGTACAGCAAGTGCTCAGGAAGTCCAATGGAATCTTGCAAAGGGGATGGAGTATAAAAGCAACGAAGTCTTGCTACAGTTATACAGGGTATTGGTGAGGCCACACCTGGAATACTGCATGCAGTTTTGGTTTCCATATTTACGAAAGGATATACTTGCTTTGGAGGCAGTTCAGAGAAGGTACACTAGGTTGATTCCGGAGATGAGGAGGTTGACTTATGAGGAAAGGTTGAGTAGGTTGGGCCTCTACGCATTGGAATTCAGAAGAATGAGAGGTGATCTTTTCTAAATGTATAAGGTTATGAGGGGGCTTGACAAGGTGGATACAGAGAAGATGTTTCCACTGACGGGGGAGACTAGAACTAGAGGGCATAATCTTAAAATAAGAGGTCGCCCATTTAAAACTGAGATGAGGAGGAATTTCTTCTTTCAGAGGGTTGTAAATCTGTGGAATTTGCTGCCTCAGAGTACTGTGGAACTCGGACATTGAATGGATTTAAGACAGAGATAGACAGTTTTTTAACTGATAAGGGGATAAAGGGTTATGGGAAGTGGGCAGGGAAGTGGAGCTGAGACCATGATCGGATCAACCATGATCGTATTAAATGGCGGAGCAGGCTCGAGGGGTCGTACGGCTTACTCCAGCTCCTATTTCTTATGCTCTTATATTCTTTTGTTCTTATTATAAGATAAGTGTCAGAGTGCAGAAGGACACAAGACCAGTTTACTGCAAGCCACGTCCATAGGTATGAAGGCAGAGTTGGCTAAAGTGGACAGGGGAAATACATTAAAGTATGGGACGGTTGATGAGCAGTGGCAGACATTTAAGGAGATATTTCATAACTCGCAGCAAAAATATATCCCAATGAGAAGGAAAGACTGTAAGAGAAGTGATAACCATCTGTGGCTAACTAAGGAAATAAGGGATGGGATCAAATTGAAAACAAGGGCATACAATGTGGCCAAGACTAGTGGGAGGCCAGAGGATTGGGAAACTTTTAAAAACCAGCAAAGAATGACTAAAAAAATGATAGAGAGAAGATAGATTATGAAATTAAACTAGCACGAAATATAAAAACAGATAGTAAGAGTTTCTACAGATACATAAAAAGGAAAAGTGTGGCTATAGTAATTGTTGGTCCCCTGGAGGATGAGACTGGGGAATTAATAATGGGGAACAGGGAAATGGCAGAGACGTTGAACACATATTTTGTATTGGTCTTCACGGTAGAAGACACTAAAACATTCCAATAGTGGATAATCAAGGGGCTATAGGGAGGCAGGAACTTAATACAATCATTATCACTAAAAAAGTAGCCCTCGGTAAAATAATGGGACTAAAGGTGGACAAGTCCTCTGGAACTGATGGCTTACATCCTAGGGCCTTAAAAGAAGTGGCTGCAGAGATTGTGGATGCATTGGTTGTAATCTTCCAAAATTCCCTGGATCTCTGGGGCAGTCCCAGCAGATTGGATTACCGCAAATGTAATGCCCCTATTTAAAAAAGGAGGCAAACAAAAAAAAACTATAGACCAGTTAGCCCAACATCTGTCGTTGGGAAAGTGCTGGAGTCCATTATTAAGGAAGCAGTTGCGGGACATTTGGAAAAGCATAATTCAATCAAGCAGAGTCAGCATGGTTTTAAGAAAGGGGAGTCAGGTTTGACAAATTTGCTGGAGTTCTTTGAGTAACTGTTGAGTATGTAAACATTACCAATGTGTAAGACTTGCCACCAGGGAGTGCAGCTGTGGGAGACCCAAGGGTCACCTGCACACCCTGGTCAAGCAGCTATAAAAGGCAATCTACCATGCTGCCTCCTCACTCTGGAGTTACAATAAAGAGACCAAGGTCGCAACAGTTTGAGCTTAAGATATACAGTCTTGTGGAGTTATTCTAAACGTAACAATTGGCGACCAGGGTGGATAAGGGGGAACCAGTGGATGTGGTGTATTTGGATTTCCAGAAGGCATTTGATAAGGTGCCACATAAAAGGTTACTGCACAAGATAACATTTCACGGGGTTGGAGGTAATATATTAGCATGGATAGAGGATTGGCTAACTAACAGAAAACAGAGAGTCGGGATAAATGGGTCATTTTCCGGTTGGCAAACAGTAACTAATGGGGTGCCGCAAGAATCCGCACTGGGTCCTCAACTATTTACAATCTGTATTAATAAGTTGGATGAAGGGACCAAATGTAATGTAGCCAAGTTTGTTGATGAAACAAAGATAAGTGGAAAAGCAAATTGTGAGGAGGGTACAAAAAATCTGCAAAGGGATAGACAGGCTAAGTGAGTGGGCACAAATTTGGCAGATGGAGTATAATGTGGGAAAATGTGAGGTTATCTAATTTGGCAGAAAAAATTGAAAGTCAAATTATAATTTAAATGGAGAAAAATTGTAAAGTGCTGCAGTATAGACAGATCTGGGGGTCCTTGTGCATGAAACACAAAAGGTTAGTATGCCGGTACAGCAAGTAATCAAGAAGGGAAATGGAATGTTGACCTTTATTGCAAGGGGAATATAGTATAAAAGCAGAGAAGCCCTGCTTCAGGGTATTGGTGAGGCCACATCTGGAGTCCTGTGTACAGTTTTGGTCTCCGTAATTAAGGAAGGATTGGAGGCTGTTCAGAGAAGGTTCACTAGGTTGATTCTGGAGATGAGGGGGTTGACTTATGAAAATAGGTTGTGTAAGTTTGGCCTATTCTCACTGGAGTACAGAAGAATGAGAGGTGATCTTATCAAAACATATGAGATAATGAGGGGGCTCGATAAGTCGAACGCAGAGAGGATATTTCCACTCATAGGGGAAATTAAAACTAGGGGAAATAATCTCAGAATAAGGGGCCACCCATTTTAAACAGAGATGAGGAGGAATTTCTTCTCTCAAGGGGTTGTAAATCTGTGGAATTCTCTGCCCCAGGAAGCTGTGGAGGCTGGGTCATTGAATATATTTAAGGCAGAGATAGACAGATTTTTGAGTGTAAGGGAATAAAGGGTTATGGGGAGGGGGGAGTGAAGTGAAGCTGAGTCCATGATCAGATCTTATTGAATCATGGAGTAGGCTTGAGGGGTCAGGTAGCCTACTCCTGCTCCTATTTCTTATGTTCTTATGTTCTTATGTCCCGTACCATACACACTCAATGAGAACATTGATCAAGAACTCAAAACGACTCAAAACTGAAAATGTTATCTCTAAGGTAGATTTGAGTAATTGGCCAACAACCATTGTTGTTTTACCTAAGTTGGATGGTAAGGTAAGGTTGTATGGTGATTATAAGGTAACCGTAAACCAGGTTCTAGAGTGTAATCCACCCAATATGTTGCCAAATGTGGAGGATTTGTTCACAATGCTGACAGGTGGCCAGATCTTTTCAAAGTTAGGTCTAGCAAATGTCTATCTATGACTTGAGTTCGACGAAGAGTCTAAGCCATGCTTGACTATAAAGACTCACCTAGGCCTATATCAGTTCAATAGGCTACCATTTAGATTGTCTTCTGCTCCCGACATATTCCAGGGGGTAATAAACCAAATTTTGCAAGGGATTGAAGGGATAGAGTGTTATTTAGATATCATACTCATTTCAGCACCAAACAGGTAAATCCATGATAAGGTGTTGAATGAAGTGCTCAAATGACGAGAGAAGCACAGAGTACGAGTGACTGCTCACAAATGTGAGATGTTTCAAAACTCTGTGGAGTACTTAGGGCTCAGAGTAGACAAAGGTACTTTATATCCAACCAAGGGAAAGCTGGATGCAATCAGAAATGCACCCACTCCCAAGAATATCTCTGAAATTCGATCATTTTTGGGTCTTTTGAGTTATTATGTAAAGTTTCTTCTAAGTATGGCACAGTGTTACATCTATTGAATGAACTGTTGAAAAAATAGATCCTTTGGAAGTGGTCAAAAGAATGTGACACAGCATTCAAAGAGTGTAAAAGCCAGTTAGAGAGCACCATGTTAGTTCACTATGACGTATCTAAGGAGATTAAGCTAGCATGTGATGCCTCTCCATGTGGAGTTGGGGCAGTAATGTCTCATGTACTAGATAGTGGGGAGGAGAGACCCACTGCTTTTGCTTCATGCACTCTCAGTGCCAGTGAGAGTAATTATGCGCAGATTGAAAGGAAGCTTTGGCATTGATTTTTGGAGGCGATAAGTTTCACAAATACTTGTTTGGTCGTAAGTTTACCATCATTAAGGACCATAAGCCCTTGACAGCAATCTTCCATCCAAAGTCCCCAGTTCCAACATTAGCTGCAGCCAGAATGCAGAGATGGTTTGATTTTGTCAGCATATACATATGATATTGAAAACAGACGATCAGCTGATCATAGTAATGCTGATGCTATGTCTAGATTGCCTTCCCCATCACAAGTTACACCCAATAGGGAAGAAGTGTTCTCTTTCTCATACATTCATGAGCTGCCAGTCACAGCTGAAGAGATTGCTAGAGCAACCAAACATGACCCAGTTATGTCAAAGGTGTATGGTTAAATAGCAAATGGATTGAAAAACCAGTTATCAGAGGAAGATATTCATCCATACCTTATTCATAGGAATGAATTGTCAGTGGATAAAGATTGTATCATGTGGATAGCAAGAATGGTTATCTCAAATAGGTTCAGGTACAAATTGTTAGGAGATCTTCATGACCAGCACCTGCGAATGCTCTTGACCAAGAGTTTTGCATGCAATGGTGGCCAGGTTTAGCTGAAGAAATAGAGTAGATCGTCAGTCAGTGTACAACATGTCAATCAGTGAGTGAGAACCCACCATCAGTACCATGACAGCCATGAAAATGGTCTCCCAGGGTATAGCAAAGTTTACATGTAGATTTTGCTGAGCTTGAAGAACAGCAATTGTTCATTGTGATAAATAGTCATTTGAAATGGGTAGAGGTATTTCTGATGCAAATAATAACAACAAGGAAAACAATAGACAATTTGCGAAGATTGTTTTCTTCATACGGCCTCCCAGAAAAAATTGTGTCTGATGATGGACTGCAATTTTGTTCTGAAGAGTTTGCACAGTTCATGAGCAGCAACCGTGTGAAACATATGAAAGTTTTACCATACCACTCTGCTTCAAATGGTGCAGCATAGCACACAGTACAAATTGTCAAACATGCCCTCATCAAGCAAATGTTGGATCCAAATCCAAAGAAACATCAGTTGTCGTTGGACCACAAACTACCAAATGTTCAGATTATTTATCGACTATTCATACCACTACTCGTAGAAAACCAGCAGAATTGTTTCTTAAATGTCAGCCACAAACTAGGTTCTCGTTGTTAAAGAAAAACTTGGCACAGAAGTTGAACAGAAGGTTAGAGTGAAGAACCATCACCATAAATGGTTAAAGTGGTTACCAGGATGAGTAGTGAGGATATGTGGCACTCGCACATATTTGGTCAAGATGTTTGACCATGGACAGGTTAGGTTTGTTCACATTGATCATATTTTACCTACAGAAGTGGAAGGAGTTGAAAGTTGGGATGATTCAATTTATTGTGATGAGTCAGATCGTCTTGTTACAAGTAGAGTATCAGTAGAAAATCCTACATCAAATGTACCAGAAACTAGTCCAAGAGAAAGTCAGAATTTAAGTCTGAGTCAGGCAAACAATCTGAAAGTGTAGAGAGTCCAAATGTAGATCAAGGTCAGCCCTTGGAGAAAAACTCTCCTCAGGCTCAGCCTAGAATGAGTCTAAGTCCTACAACAAGATTGGAAAGTTCTGTTCAAGAAAGAAGCTATCCTCTTCACAACAGAAAACAAGTGATTAAGTTTGATCTGTAAATATGGAAAATAAGTTCAAATCTTTTGTTTATGTTATAGAATTCAACAGTAGAATTTTAAAGACATAAAATGGGTTCCATTTGAGAAATGTATATCGAGTTGTGTATACCATGCAAGTCATGAACAATGATTGTTTGTTATCAGTAACTTCTTCAATAAGGAGGGGGAAGTGTTGTAGAGCCACCTAGTGGACTACTGATGTAATAACAATAAAACCATGTGCTCTGCACAGTTGTACCTGGGAGCCAGTTGTGTGTGTTTATTGTTTCTCAAGATATTACAGAAACTAAGAACACTCCCTGATATTAAACTCCCTGAATGTTGAGAGAGTGCGCTGTGACTAGTGATACTGGGGATATGCTCTGACCTCTGACTGATAACATTTTAACTTTAGGGTAGTGATCTGCGATATTATTAGTGGTACATTGCCGTGCTCTATAATACAAAGGTAAGCATTGCTTCAATGAAATCTGACAGATTGCTTCATAGAATTGTAGAATCAGAAGAGAAATTATAAACCCCCCAAAAAAGGGGGTTTGGGTTGGGCATGTAAATATTTTTAAAGTGTCAAACCCGAGCCCAACTCACCTGTAGCCCACCCACATCCATTTTTAACAGAGGTAGGACAGGGGCCGGGCAACTAACCTGCTCCCAGAAGGTGCGATGGCCCTTTAAGTATTCTAATGAAGCTGCATGCCTCAGATTTTATCTCCATTTAAAATTTAGCCCAGCAGCTAAAAGGAGACAAGGACTACTGTGTGGGAGAGTACGTGCTTTTTCAGCACCATCTGCGGGCCAGGAGGAGAACGTGTGCGCCCCACTCGGCCCCCTGGCCCCCCAAGCTAACCTGCTTCCCTCCCCCCAGTCGGAGCCATCCCATGATTGGACCACACCCCCATGGTCACCGACCACCTCCCCCTCTCCCCATGACTGAACACACCCCCCGCAATCATATCTTCCCCACGATCACCCCCCCCCCCCCACTCCCAGCCTACGATCACCTCCCCCCTCCCCCCGGCCTACAATCACTGACCCCCCCTCCCTACGATCACCGACGCCCAACCTCCGTGCCTACGATCACCGACCCCGCCCCCAGCCTACGATCACCGACTCCGCCCCCAGCCTACGATCACTGACCCTACCCCGGCCTACGATCACTGACCCTACCCCGGCCTACGATCACTGACCCCACTCCCGGCCTACGATCACTGACCCCACTCCCGGCCTACGATCACTGACCCCCCTGACCTACGATCACCGACCCACCGGCCTACGATCACCGACTGCGCCCCCCCCCCCACCCCCTGGCCTACGATCACTGACCCCCCTGACCTACGATCACCGACCCACTGGCCTACGGTCACCGACTGCGCCCCCCCCCCCCCACCCCCCCGGCCTACGATCACCGACCTCCCCCCCTGGCCTACAATCACCAACCCGCCCCCCAGCCCCCCATCTCTGCCCTGATCAGTCTCTGACCAATGGTGATTACCCTCCGACCCTATAAACTTCTCTGTTATCCCGCCCTCCCCCCCCCCCCCAACCCCCTTGCGATCTCTACCCCGAGCAGTACAAACCTGTTCCTGGGGTGCGCCTCTGTTCCTGTGTTCCCTGCCCGAACAGAAGCCAAACTGTCAATCATATTGGCTTCCTAGTGGGAATCCTGTTTAAAAAAAAAGCACACTGCTGTGGAGTCAAATCGCCCACAGCCTTTGCCTGACCAGAACTCTGCCACGCCAATGGGGCCATAGCATGTTCCAGCATGGAAATCGGCCATTGGGCCCATCAATTTTGCTCCACATGAGCCAGCTAGTCTAATCCCACTCTCTCGCCCGTTCCCTGAACTCCTTAATATTCATCTTTCTAAAGCCTGTTTCCCTGCCAAATGAACTTATGGATTCTGCTTCAACAACAGGCTTATATTCTACCTGTCTGGTTCTCTGATTGGGACAGAGTATGTGCCGTTCATGATACTGGAGTGAAAATAAAGGAAGGTTTTCACCAGTTCATTCATAGAAATTTACTGTGTTAATTGTAAACTTTGACATGAGCCGATGAGTCACACCTGCCTCTAACATTACAGAGCTTTAGGCCCAAAATCGGGAGGCTCCACAGTTAACGTCTGGACAATCAGGAGCTCCGATCAGGATCAGGCATACTGAGTGCAGTTCCCAATTCTCCGATTGATGCTCCCAGTGAGCAAGAGTTCGGGGTGGGAATTAGTTTGGGGCAGTACATCAAAACAGGCTGTATTGCATTCGTCGCCCTTATATCCCCTGCCCAATATTCAGTTCCATTTTATATGTTATATGTTATATCATATAAGAACATAAGAGCATAAGAATTAGGAGCAGGAGTAGGCCATTCGTACTCTGTGCTTCTCTAGCCGTTTGAGGACTTCATTCAATATTTTATTATGAATTTGCCTATTTGGTGCTGAAATTAGTATGTCATCCAAATAACATACTACCCATTCAATACCTTGCAAAATCTGGTTCATCACCCCTTGGAATATGGCAGGGGCCGAAGACACGGTAGCTTATTAAACTGATATAGGCCTAGATGAGTATTTATAGTTAAACATGACTTGGACCCCTCATCTAGTTCAAGCTGTAAGTAGGCATTCGTAAGATCCAGTTTTGAGAAGATCTGACCACCTGTCAGTGTTGTGAACAAATCTTCTATATTCGGCAATGTATTGGGGACATTACCCTCGAGAACCTGGTTTACGTTGCCTTATAATCACGACACAATCTTACTTTACCATCAGACATAGGTACAACAACAATGGGTGTAGCCCAATTACATCGATCTATCTTACAAATAATGTTCTCAGTCTCTAGTCTTTTGAGTTCTTGCTCAACTTTCTCCTTGAGTGCATATGGTACGGAACGTGGTTTGTAGTAAACCGATCTAGCGTCCTTCTGTACCCTGACACTCGCCTTGAAGCCTTGGATCAGACTGCCCGTTTCGCAGAACACCTTCGGATACTGCTTAATAACCTCATCCGTTGATGAAAATCTCGCTTCCACAGAGAAAATCTTACTCCAATCCAGCTTCAGTGAACTCAACCAATTTCTTTCTAGTAAGGCAGTCTTGTCTCCTTTCTCTACTACTAGAGGCAAGTTCTGAAATTGATCTTTATATTTCACCGGTACCGTGATACGGCCAACTACAGGAATTTTCTCTCCCGAGTAGCCTCGCAGCTCTATCTTGGATTTCTCCAGTTGGAAATCACGCAATTTGTCGCGGTACAGTGACTCCGTTACTACACTCACGGAGGCACCCATGTCAATTTCCATTGGTATCTTGAATCCCGCAACATCTATGTGGATTTTGATGCTTTCCGAATCGCTGTCAGTTAACCTCATGCTCCTGATGATGTGTAACTCTAACATCTCCTCGTCCTGTTGTTGTTCTTCCATGCTATGAAGTCTCTTTGGATTTCGACTCATAGCTTTAAAAACTGGTTTACCCTTCAGTCGGCATGCCTTCCCAAGATGCCCAGCCTTTCTGCAGAAGAAACACTTTGCCTTCACGTATGGACAACTTTGAGCAATGTGTTGTCCCAGGCACCAAAGCAAGACTTCGACGCTCTGGTAGAATTTGCAGTTTCTGAGACTTTCGGCCATGGCCATCTTTTACTTTGAACCTGCAGGTGAGTTACCTCGGTTTACTGACGACCGTAATTATTATTTAATTCTCAGGAATATTGTTCAGCCATGCTCATCGACCTCGCTGTCTGACAAGCAATCTCAAAAGTTAAGTCATCTGTCGTCAATAACTTCCTTCTGATCGCATCATTTTTCACCCCACAAACAAAACGATTCCGTAATGCTCGGTTTTGAAAGTTTCCAAAATTACAGTGCATCGATAGCTTTTTTAATGCTATGATGTAATCAGCGATACTTTCACCCGCCTTTTGATTCTGAATCCCGAAACGATAACTTTCAGCAATTTCTAACGGTTTGGAGTTATAGTGCTGCTCCAGCTTTGTTAAAATCTCTTTAAGCATTGTGTCCTTTGGCTCGTCAGGCACAAGCAGATTTACAAGGGTTTTGTACAATGCCGGACCTGCCACTGATAAGAAGATCGCTTTCTTACGTTCCAACACAGCCTGGTTCTGGACTGCATTGTCTGGAACTTCGATTATGTTATTTGCAGTGAAATACATTTCTAGCCGATCCACATACGCTTTAAAACGTTCCTGGTCGTGTCTATATTCACCCAAATATCCGATTACACCTGCCATTTTTAATCTCTAGCTGTTCACGCCATGTGTTGTAGTTTACCTCAGATTTTGTAGCTTTTTTTTCAAAGACAGAAACTTTCAAAGTCTTCTGTCGGCTGGCTGAATCCTTCACCAACAAAATTTAAGCTTTAAACATCCGAAAAATCTCCCATTTCGCCGCCAACTGTGATATCTTCACAGGCACAGCACACACAGCTTCCTAACATGCAGGCTGCTCTCTCGGAACTCTCCGAAAGCCTGTTCTGTTTAATGATTTACTATACAGTTGCAGTACACAATACGTCCACATCCACAGTGTGGAGCTACAAGCATTACAAGCTTACAGACATTACAGTTGAAATATTGGCATGTCAGTTCTAGTTAAAATTAGGAACCTGATAAAGAATGTAGAAAGGTTCATCAGAGTGAATTATAATGGAATCTGTAAACATTATTCCATTTTCTTTTAATAAATAAAATAAGGGAACAGATTTTAATCTTACTCACCGAGCAAAAACTATGTGATCTATTCCAGTTATTTGCATTTCTTTTGAAGTTCCTTGCCCATATTTGGGTGCATGCCCTCCATGCTCCCCCATCACATCCGGGAGAAATTTCCAGGAATTTTGGAGAACGGTGGACAGCGGGTGTAAAACTTCAACAGAAAATCCAACTAATTTGTCTAAACATTCAATACTGATTTTCCTTTTGTTATGGGCAATACTGTAGCTGCTCCAGTAAAACATTTTTGCTTAAAATCATAGTGAATTGCTATTCTAAGTAACGTTTTACAGTGCATTGCACATACACATCTATGTATCAGATAATTTCTGCAACGCTAAAAACTATCGCCCCATATTGTGCACAAAGGGTTTGAGGTAGGACACGTTTATTTGTAGTGCCAAAATGGCCACCATGCTCCACCCTTTGATTCTGATTAGTTCCGTTGGAGGATAAGCCACACCCTGAAGTTTCACAGGAATGTGTAACTGGAACCGCTCATCCTAGGTCTCACTGACTTTGCAAATTGTAACTCGATCCACTTTGACTTCCTGAAGCGAGAGAGGACAGAGCTTCCCAGAAGACAGCAAGGATCAGTCCAAGTGCCTTACCCCAGTCCAAGTGCATGCTTCCCCCAGCCGAAGTGCATCCTTCATTCCCCCCCCACCACCCCTGGCACCCCATCATTGATGGGGCAATGTGTACGGATTGTTAACAGGTTTACTGGGTATGAAGTGAATAGTGACAGTGTTGTGACTTCTGGATATCATCCGCTCCAACGATGTTCCTTGTAGGGGTGTGGAAGAGTGACATTTGTCTTCTCTGAGTTCCCTCTCTCCCTCCTGATCCCCACCCCCACCCGTATCTCTCTCTCTCCCCCCAGCCCTCTCTCTCTGTCCTGCAGCCTCTCTCTCTCCCTCCCCAGCCTTTGGGTCAGTCCAGGCCTGCTGCCATCGGGGCCATGCCGGCCGGGGGTGTGGGGAGAGAGTCGGAGCCTGAGATCCTGCTGCTCGGTACCACGCGCTTGGAATGATTCGGGCCGAGACGGGGTGGGGTGGTGGAGCTTGACAGGGGGTGGGGCTTGTTGCCTGTCGATCAAAAACGTGCAATACAGGCAGTGGGGGGGGGGGGGGCTTGACGGACGGCTGTCTGTCAAAAAAATTGCAGTTCAAATAGTTAGTCCGACAAAACTACAGGAGTAAAACTCACACCTGGCACACTACAGCAACAACCTGCCCTCGGAATGAGCCAGCATGGCTTATCCAGCGTTCCATGGCATTCAACAAGAAAATAAGACTTGTCAACCATGAGGAAAAGGGACGCTTATCACCCCCCCCCATTCCGGGAGTCATCAACAGGGGATTCAGGATCGAAGAGTGGAATTTCATCAGCCGGAGAAACCTCTGGAGCAGCGGACTCAACCAACGACAACTGAACAAAACTCACATTTCAAGAGAAAATGAAACTCGGAATCAATTAAATTGATGAGTTTAATTTAAAGAAAGGAGGGAAACAGAAAACAGGAAACTATAGAACAGTTAGCTTATCATCTGTCATTGGGAAAATGCTGGAGTCCATTATTAAGGAAGTCATAGCAGGACATTTAGAAAATCATAATACAGTCAAGCAGAGTCAGCATGGCTTTATGAAAGGGAAATCATGTTTGACAAATTTGCTGGAGTTCTTTGAGGATGTAATGAGCAGGGTGGATAAGGGGGAACCAGTGGATGTGTGTATTTGGATTTCCAGAAGGCATTCGATAAGGTGTCACATAAAAGGTTACTACACAAGATAAGAGCTCACTGGGTTGTGGGTAATATATTAGCCTGGATAGAGGATTGACTAACTAACAGAAACAGAGAGTTGGGATAAATGGGTAATTTTCCGGTTGGCAAACTATAACTAGTGGGGTGTTGCAGGGATCGGTGCTGGGGCCTCAACTATTTACAATCTATATTAATGACTTGGAGGAAGTCATCGCCGGGCTAAGGCCGAGTGAAAAATCGCAAAAAAAAAAATGGGCCATGTACAAGCAATCAACAAGGCTGAGACGTCCCACATTGCTGGAACAAGGCCCATTTTGGGGGGCAATGGACACCTAGTGGAAAGTCTAGCCCTGAGTGTAATGTAGCCAAGTTTGCTGATGATACAAAGATGGGTGGGAAAGCAAATTGTGAGGAGGATACAAAGAATCTGCGAAGGGATATAGACAGGCTAAGTGAATGGGCAAAAATTTGGCAGATGGAGTATAATGTGGGAAAATGTGAGGTTATCCATTTTGGTAGGAAAAATAAAAAACAAATTATTATTTTAGTGGTGAGATTGCAAAATGCTGCAGTACAGAGGGATCTGGGGGTCCTTGTACATGAAACAGAAAAAGTTAGCATGCAGATACAGCAATTAATTAGAAAGGCCTTTATTGCAAGGGGGATGGAGTATAAAAGTAGGGAAGTCCTGCTGCAACTGTACAGGGCGTTGGTGAGACCACACCTGGAGTACTGCATACAGTTTTGGTCTCCTTATTTAAGGAGGGATATTCTTGCATTGGAGGCAGTTCAGAGAAGGTTCACAAGGTTGATTCCTGAGATGAGAGGGTTGACTTATGAAGAAAGGTTGGGCCTATACACATTGGAGTTTAGAAGAATGAGAGGTGATCTTATTGCAACATATGAGATTCTGAGGGGGCTCGACAGGATAGATGCAGAGAGAATGTTTCACCTTGTGGAGGAATCTAGAACTAGGGGGCATAGTTTCAGAATAAGGGCTCGCCCATTTCAAATGGAAATGAGGAGGAATTTCTTCTCTTAGAGAGTCGTGAATCTTTAGAATTCTCTATCCCAGAGAGCTGTGGAGGCTGGGTCATTGAATATATTTAAGGTGGAGATAGACAGCTTTTTGAACTTTAAGGGAGTCAAGGGTTATGGGGAGCGTGCAGGGAAGTGGAGTTGAGGCCAAGATTAGATCAGCCATGACCTTATTGAATGGCGGAGCAGGCTCGAGGGGCCGAATGGCCGACTCTTGCTCCTATTTCTTATGTTCTTATGTTCTGATGTAATTTGGATTTTGGATTTCACTTCAGCCCATAAGATAGGCATTCCTGAGCTGGAGTCTACTGTATAAACTCCTCAGGATAACATTTCAGGTGTTTCAGGAGAAATAGATGGATCAGGTACATAATCTTGAATTATGTGAAGTCTGGCATCTTGCTGTGTAACACTTTCTTCCTGTAATATCTCATTGGCGAGTGAAGTCCAGAAGCTATTTGAAGGGTGGAGAATTGGAGGATGGAGGTTGTTGCCGTAGGAATGAGAATCGGTAATGGTGCAGAAAGGTGATGGTGAAATTGACACAAGTCGGAGGTCACCGCAGATCAAAAGCCGCAAGCCAGCGACCAAAGCTGAAAATCCAGTGGAACGAGTCACCGGACAGCGGTGAAACAGCAGCGGCTAGCCAGACGCCGATAAAACCCAGTAGAACCAGCTCAGTAGAGAGATAGACGCAGTTTAAAAGTTATTGAAAAGAACATTTTTTAGCAGCACTAGAGACTGCAGCTGAGCTCTCAATCCATTCTCCTGACCAATATCGATCCAGTTCCTGTTAAAGCATCAATTGGAGGAGAGGGTTAGAGTAATGGAGTCTGCAGGTGACAAAGACCACTTTTCATGGGGCATACTGCAGACCAACATGTGTGAGTGAACGTTGACTCGAGTGCTTCGTGCACTTACTACCAATCTCTAGCGTTCTGTTCCAGGATAGTGTCAGGATTTTAAACATTAACTGGGAACTATAGAGACTTTCAGAGTTGGGAGGCACAGTAGTGTAGATGGGAACAGTAAGATGCAAAGCGACGTAGACTGATTGAATGAGTGGACAAAACTGTGGCAGACGGAGTACAATGGGGGAGATGTGAGGTCATGCACTTTGGATCCAAGAAAGACAAATTGGAATATTTTTTAAATGACGAGAAACTAGGAACCTTGGAAGAACAAAGAGTTGGGTGTCCATGTATACAAATCACCGAAAGCTACAACAAGCAATCAAAAAGGCCATTTTCTCAAGGGGGCTGGAATACAAAGAAGTGTAAATTGTACTTAAGTTGTACAGACCCCATGTGGAGTAACTGTGTTCAGTTCTGGACCTCGCCCCTCAGGAAGGAGATATTGGCTTTGGAGGGGGTGCAGTGCAGATTCACCAGAATGATATCGAGTCTAAAAGGGTTTCTTTGTGAGGACATGTTCCATAAACCTGGTTTGTATTCCCTTGAGTATAGAATATTGAGGAATGATCTAATCGAGATGCTTATATTGATAATCAGATTTAATCGTGTAGATATGGGGGAACTAATTCCTCTGGTGGGGGAATCCAGAACAAGGGAGTATAATCTTAAAATTAGAGCCAGGCCGTTCAGGGGTGATGTCAGGGAACACTTTTTCATACAAAGGGTAGTGGAAATCGAGAACTCTCGCCTCCAAAAGGCTGTGGATGCTGAAATGTTCAAGACTGAGTTCGCTAGATTTTTGTTATGTAAGGGTATCGAGGGATATGGAGAAAAGTTTGGCAAAATGGGGTTGAGGTACAGATCAGCCGTGATCTAATTGAATGGCAGAGCAGGCTTGAGGGGCAGAATGGCCTCCTCCTCTTCCTATTTGAAGCTGGGACGGTGACTAAGGGCGCTAAATGCAGCAAGCCCTTACTTCTGATTTGGACAGTCACAGGGTCAGATTGATGGGCGGATTTTCGAGTTTTCTGCGCTCCGTTTTTTGCCCCGGAGCGGCGGCAATGCCGGGGGTGAGGTGTCCTGGGCGGGCGGTCAGCCTCCAGCGCCCTGTGGGAATCCTCGGGTCTGGTGTTGTGGCGGCGCGGGGCAGCACCACCCTGAAGAGCTGCGCAACGCCCCCGGGTGCGACACCGGCGCGAGTTTTGACTTCACCCCGACCCGTGCACCCCGCAGCGCGCCCCACAGTGCACCCCGCAGCGCGCCCCACAGTGCACCCCGCAGCGTGCCCCACAGTGCACCCCGCAGCGCGCCCCACAGTGCACCCTGCAGTGAACGGCCCGCAGTGCACCCCGCAGCGCGCCCCACAGTGCACCCCGCAGCGTGCCCCACAGTGCACCCCGCAGCGCGCCCCACAGTGCACCCTGCAGTGAACGGTCCGCAGTGCACCCCGCAGCGCGCCCCACAGTGCACCCCGCAGCGCGCCCCACAGTGCACCCGCAGCGCGCCCCACAGTGCACCCCGCAGCGCGCCCCACAGTGCACCCCGCAGCGCACCCCACAGTGCACCCCGCAGTGCGCCCCACAGTGCACCCTGCAGTGAACGGTCCGCAGTGCACCCCGCAGCGCGCCCCACAGTGCACCCCGCAGCGCGCCCCACAGTGCACCCGCAGCGCGCCCCACAGTGCACCCCGCAGCGCGCCCCACAGTGCACCCCGCAGCGCACCCCACAGTGCACCCCGCAGCGCGCCCCACAGTGCACCCCGCAGCGCGCCCCACAGTGCATCCCGCAGCGCGCCCCACAGTGCACCCCGCAGCGCGCCCCACAGTGCACCCGCAGCGCGCCCCACAGTGCACCCCGCAGCGCGCCCCACAGTGCACCCCGCAGCGCGCCCCACAGTGCACCCTGCAGTGAACGGTCCGCAGTGAACTCCTGGGAAATCAGGGCGGTCCAACGATACTGTCATATATGTATACTCTGTACATACTATGCTGGTACCACTAGAGGGTGCAACTATGAGAGGCCCGGGCAGGAGCTGTATAAAAGGCTGGTCACCACGCTGTTAAGGCACTCTGAGACAATAAAGAGACTAAGGTCACAGCAGCTCAAGCACAGCATTAGGCCTCGTGGAGTTATTCTACAGATAAGTAAAGACATATTAACTGGCGACGAGTACTGATCACGGACTTACACGCAGAGATGGCTGCCGTTGGTAGTTTAGAAAAGTTTACAGAGGGTGAAGCCTTTACTCGGGTTTCGCTGGCCAGGTATCGCTTCTACACACACCGCCGCACCGAGGGCTAGGATTTAGCGGAATATGTCGCAGACCTATGAAGGCTCGCGGAACCATGCGAATTTGGAGAACTCCTCAACAATGTGTTGCGGGACGTTTTCGCGATGGGACAGTATGTGAAGCGGACCATCACCTTAAGCCAGGCGTTCACGACCTCAACGTTGAGATTCTCCCAGAATTAAAACTCACTGGCAAGTACTGTGCAGAAAATAACTGTTGATCAAAGAATTAATCCGACTCAGAGTCTGCCAAGGGGTGTAAATATGAATTGTTTAACATGCTGGCATTGCGGGGGTAACCATTGGGCCCGTCTGTGTCGCTTCAGACACGATGTATGCAAAGGCTTCGGCCAAAAGGGCCACCCACAGTGAATGTGCAGAAGAACTGCGACTCAAAACGTGGCAGAGGAGTCGGCAGGAGGTTTCCAATCCAGCAAGGATCATAAAGTACAAGCTAGAGAGGCGACCCAGCCTGAGGAAGCAGTGCACGGGGTGCACACCTTCACTACCGAAAGTCCCCCCATGATGATGAAAGTCAAGATAAATGGCATTCCTGTTTCCATGGAGCTGGACACGGGGGCGAGTCAGTCACTTATAAGCCAGAAGGCATTTGAGAGGCTGTGGGGCAACAAAGAACAAAGACCCAAGCTGAGCCCGATTCAGACAAAGCTGCGCACTTACACCAAGGAACTGATCCCAGTTTTCGGCAGTGCGAACGTAAAAGTAACCTATGATGGAGAGATACATGAATTGCCACTGTGGGTTGTACCAGGCGATGGGCCACGCTGCTTGGCAGAAGTTGGGTGGGGAAGATTCGGTGGAACTGGGAAGATGTCAAAGCACTATCTTCAGTGGGCGATGCTTCCTGTGCTCAAGTGCTGAGCAAGTTCCCATCTCTATATGAACCAGGCATCAGCAAATTCACTGGCGCCAAAGTGCAGATCCACTTGGTCCCCGAGGCACGGCCTGTTCATCACAAGGCTCGAGCGGTCCTTTCCATGATAAGGGAGAAAGTGGAGATCGAATTGGACAGACTCCAACACGAGGGAATCATATCACCAGTCGAATTCAAGAAGTGGGCCAGCCCGTTTGTTCCGGTACGAAAGAGCGATGGCACGGTCAGAATCTGCAGCGACTACAAGGTAACGATCAACCGAGTTTCATTATAGGACCAGTACCCACTACCCAAAGCCGATGATCTCTTTGCGACATTAGCAAGGGGAAAGGCGTTCACCAAGCTGGATCTAACCTCCGCTTACATGACCCAGGAGCTGGCTGAGTCGTCAAAAAAATTAACGTGCATTAACACACACAAGGGACTGTTTTTGTATCACAGGTGCCTGTTCGGGATCCGCTTGGCTGCAATCATCTTCCATAGGAACATGGAGAGTCTGTTGAAATCGATTCCACGCACTGTTGTATTTCAGGATGACATCAAAACCACTGGTCGCGACACCACCGAACACCTGCACAACCTGCAAGAGGTTTTAAGTCGACTAAACAGAGTCGGACTCCGGCTGAAATGATCCAAGTGTGTCTTCCTGGTGCCAGAGTTAGAATTCCTGGGGAGGAAGATTGCAGCAGAATGCATCAGGCCCACGGACTCGAAGACTGAGGCATCCAGACCATGAAATGTAACGGAGCTGTGCTCGTTCCTGGGATTCCTCAACTATTTCAGTAACTTTCTTCCAGGGTTGAGCACCTTGCTCGAAGCGTTGCACAAGTTGCTACGCAAGGGAGACGATTGGATTTGGGATCAAAATCAAGAAGACACCTTCAAAAAGGCCAGAAACTTGCTGTGTTCGAACAAGCTGCTTGTATTGTATGACCCAGGTAAACGTCTAGTTTTAGCATGTGACGCGTCGTTGTACGGTGTCGGGTGTGTATTACAGCAAGCAAATGTAGCGGGCAAACTCCAACCGGTTGCATATGCGTCTAGAAGTCTATCCAAGGCCAAAAGAGCCTACAGTATAGTCTAGAAGGAGGCTTTGGCCTGTGTCTATGGGGTAAAAAAAATGCACCAGTATTTGTTCGGACTCAGGTTCAAGTTAGAAACTGACCACAAGCCCCTTATCTCACTGTTTTCGGAAAGCAAAGGCATAAACACCAATGCTGCATCGTGAATCCAAAGATGGGCACTAACACTGGTGGCCTACGATTATATGATCCACCTCAGGCCAGGCACTGAGAACTGCGCCGATGCCCTCAGCCAGGTCAAGCACAGCACTAGGCCTCGTGGAGTTATTCTACAGATAAGTAGAGACATATTAGATACCAACGGCGGTAAATAATGGACTCCTAAGGTAAGTGTGATTGTTTGTTCTTTTAATTCTTTTGCAACTTTCTTATGGTGGCATGGGCAATGTTTTGGGAATGTTTTTGTGGGTTTTTCAGGTTTTATTTTCCCTCCCAGGCACCTCTCGGAGTGCTCCCGGCCCGGCTCTTTAGCTCAGGAGTTTCCCATCCTAGTGCCCAAGAGAGGGGTACAACGCCTCCCTTAAATCAAGGCTCAGCTGCATGCAGTTTTGGTCACCTTTCTTAAGGAAGGATATACTAGCTTTGGAGGGGGTACAGAGACGATTCACTAGGCTGATTCCGGAGATGAGGGGGTTACCTTATGATGATAGATTGAGTAGACTGGGTCTTTACTCGTTGGAGTTCAAAAGGATGAGGGGTGATCTTATAGAAACATTTAAAATAATGAAAGGGACAGACAAGATCGAGGCAGAGAGGTTGTTTCCACTGGTCGGGGAGACTAGAACTAGGGGGCACAGCCTCAAAATACGGGGGAACCAATTTAAAATGAGTTGAGAAGGAATTTCTTCTCCCAGAGGGTTGTGAATCTGTGGAATTCTCTGCCCAAGGAAGCAGTTGAGGCGAGCTCATTGAATGTATTCAAGTCACAGATAGATAGATTTTTAACCAATAAGGGAATTAAGGGTTACGGGGAGCGGGTGGGTAAGTGGGGCTGAGTCCACGGCCAGATCAGCCATGATCTTGTTAAATGGCGGAGCAGGCTCGAGGGGCTAGGTGGCCTACTCCTGTTCCTAATTCTTATGTTCTTATGTTACTGACTGAGGCGCAAACGTTACCGTCCCGCCGCCATCACCGCCCCAAAAACATCAGAGCTGAAAATCCAGCCCAAGTTTTAATGGCCCGCTTTTGGTGGTCATCTTCCCATGCTGATCCATTTTCATCCTGACAGAATGTCCCAGAACCTGGGGTATGGCAGGCAGAGCCACATTTGAGTCAGCTACCTCTCAGAATGGCGCCTGATCCATCCAACCCCTCACAGAAATCAAGGCAAAAGCAGTCTGCCGGCGTGGGATCCAAAGTGCTGGTAACAGTTTCAGGGCTGTTAGCCATCCCACTGATGAGCAACAAACTTTCATCATATTTACTCCTCCCACTGAGGCAGCACTGAGAAGCAGCACGATGTGAACTTGCGTGAAGCTGATCTTAACTTGGAAGAAGTAATGAAGCTCTCCCGTGTTCATTGTGAAGTCTCCAAAGACTTGGCGATTTTGGCACCCCACCAATCAAGCACTCTGGCCTGCCCGCTTCAACTGGGCCCTCTCCCAGAATGCAATAGTGTACTCATGGAGCACACCATTGCTGACTAGGCCCGATACTCTACTCTTGAGTTACGTACCTGTTGTACAGTCTGTACTGAGATGATCTACCTTAACCCTACACCTTCTGCAGGTCTCCGAAGCAACGCCCCTTGAACCACAGCTTGTCAACGGACAAGAAATCTGCTGGACATGGGCGCGACAAGCCCTGCTGAAACCACTGCTCATTAACAATAACAACTGGCATTTATATAGCACCTTTAATGCAGTAAAACGTCATAAGGCGCTTCTCAGGAGCGTAATGAGACAAAAGTTCACAAGGGACCACATAAGGAGATATTAGAGCAGAGCACCAAAACCTTGGTTATCTGCCCTAATATCTCCTTATGTGGCTCGGGGTAGATTTTAAGAAGGGTCTAAATGGAGGAGAGAGAAGTAGAGAGACGGAGAGGCTTAGGGAGGGAATTCCAGAGCTTGGGGCCTAGGCAACAGAAGGCACGGCCACCAATGGAGGGAAGAATTAAATTATGGATACGGAAGAGGACAGAATTGGAGGAATGCAGGACTCCATAGCTACTTTTGGCTGTTTTTTATAAAATGGCGTCGGTCTTGCTTCCATGCACCTCCACCACAGCCTGCGCCGTTCGCCATCTTGGTGAGGGCGATAGCGCGGGCGATACGTGCATGCGCCGGCAGTAGGCAGAATAAGCAGATCGGGACGTCAGTCAGCGTGTAATACTTATTTGACGCACGACCTGTCGTTTTCGCCATTCCATCCAACGCCCTCTCCTAAATCCACACAGCTCAACGTGCGTTCAACTGCACCAAAGCAAGCGCTCTACTCTACACGGCAAGCGAGCCCCGGGTGGGCAGAGGAAATGTTTCAAGGACACCCTCAAAGCCTACCTGATAAAGTGCAACATCCCCACTGACACCTGGGAGTCCCTGGCCAAAATCCACCCTAAGTGGAGGACGAGCATCGTGAGGGCGCTGAGCACCTCGAGTCTTATCGCCGAGAGCATGCAGAAATCAAGCGCTGGCAGCGGAAGGAGCGTGCGGAAAACCAGACTCCCCACCCACCCTTTCCTCCAACCACTGTCTGTCCCACCTGTGACAGAGACTGTAATTCCCGTATTGGACGGTTCAGCCACCTGAGAACTCACTTTTAGAGTGGAAGCAAGTGTTTCTCGATTTCGAGGGACTGCCTATGATGATGATTAAAGGGATACATCCAACTTGCAGGTACGTTGCTTATTGCTTTTGAATTGGCTCTTGCAGAGTTTGTAGGAGTACTGGGTTGCTGGAAGAGATTTTAAAAGTTGTTTGGAAGTGTGCAGGGAGTGCTGCTGGAAGGTGTTGTGTGCTACAGGAAGGCCTCTGAGTTCACCACTTGCTCCCAGTCATGGGGGCTTCACTTGCAGTCCCCCTCGCTGTAGCATGACAGGGAAATGGAGCAGAGGCAGCAAAGAAGACAAGCTGCTCGTAGAGTGAGGAGGAGGGCTCTCAGCAGGAGGCCTTACCCACCCAGGGTCTTCAGGGGCCACTTCGCCCACCTGCACCTAAGCCGGGAGCACTGTGTTCGTCACTCTGCCATCTCTCGCAACCAGACCTGCAGGGTGATGAAGGCACTCCCAATGGCCCTCAAAGTGTCTGTGGCTCTGAATCTTTTCACCAGTGGATCCTTCCAGGCTGGAACAGACGGCAGAGCATACACCTTGCAGTTCGCCACTCATCGCTGCATCATCATTGTTAGCGTTAGTGTTTTCTTAGAAGAATCACTCAACACTCAGGGTCGGTTCCAATGCTGAAGCAGCTTTTATTACGCTCAGCGGGAAGGAAAAACTCAGGACCGTATCCAGGTTTCTCTTCACAGAACAAAGAGTTACATGTACCTTTATATGTTTCACAACAGTTACAAAACAGTTTACTACAGTTACACAGCCCATCACGGCTGGACACAAGCCAATCACAACGATTATAGATTACATATAGGTTCTTTAACCCAATAGAATTCTCCTACTATCCAGGGAACCATATGTTCGGTTATTGTCAGCTTGGGCTGATCGATGGCTTTATAGGTTCTCTCCCTAGTTCTTTCATCTGGGAGAAATAATTGGTATATAGCCTTGTTTACAGCAAATGGTTTCCCTCTTATCTTTCTTCCTGAAATAATTGGTTTCATGGCCTTGTTCACAGGAGATGGTTTCCTTCTTATCTCTGTCTTCCCAGGCATTCCTACAGTGGGCCTCACAGGGTTATTGCTCGGTCAGTGAACGTTCAACAGTTCACAGTTTGACTACCTGATTTCCCATAATGCCTGGGCAGCCATTTTATGTGTGTGTCCATTTAAGCTTATGTGAGTTTTAAATATCCAGCAGGTGCCTAATGCCTAAGTCTATATATATTTCTACTCTCTACAACAATTCCCCCCTTTCGGTAAAGGGACTAGTCCTAGTCCCCTTTTAACCGACCGTACTGCCTTTATCTGATATTTGTGCACTGCCCGGTACTCCTTGCCTCAACGTGCTGGCCAGTCACGCGGTTTCAGGAGTCCCGGTTGCTTAGATCAAATTAACAAAGGCTAGCTCCTCCCGTCCCCTTATCAAACAGGCTTGTTTAATATCCAGGGAACGGTGATTGGTCCGTTTCCGCCGTTTGTGGCGCCTGCATACCTGGCAGGCCATCACGCCCCATGTTATTGCTAAGATTAATTGTATACCGACCAGTGTGTGTGAAATAATTCGAATCCATGGGTGGATGTTCACATTTATTCCCCAGTCCCAGACCTTTCTCCACCAACTCTGACTTTGTAAGTCTACCTCGGTATCTTCTTTGATTTTAGTTTGTAGCTGGTGATAGAGTTTTACAGATTGACCCACTCTGAGCCTCAACTCCCGTAATACTTCGGTTAGATGTGGGATAGGGACCTGCTCTGGCTCGTCATAATCCTGCAAATGATCATGGAGCTGATCAGTTACTTCAATAACTTCGGACTTCCGGCGCCTAACCTGGGTGATATGCGCTTGCCCGATCGCGACAGGTCGTAGTGGTGTAAAGCAAAAGTTTGGCTGCGGTATAGGGCACTGCAGGTCATTATACTGGTATGAACGCTCAGTAGTAGAGACGCAGTATCTTCCCCTCCCTCCGTAGCCTGCCCTCGCGAAGTGCATGTGTGCGGGCACTATTTCTAGTACACACCCGTTGGTTCGGTTAAACCCGCACTCGTCTAGTTCCCCTCGGCCCACCGGGTGAGGGCATACTGTGATTTCCCCCCTTTGCTTGCAATCTGCTAGGGAAATCCCAGTAAGTATGTTGTTTCGACGAACGGCAGAGGTGGTGGTTAGGTAGTAGCGTATGGAGACATTTTCCCGTATTACTCCGATATTCTCTAGTTGGTATAAGGGGAACGGCCCTGAGTCCGGCGTTGCTATGGGGATCAACAGGACTATCCCTATCCCGGTAGTCCTACCCATCTGGCAATCTGGAATTGCGGGGTATACTCGGGTCAGTCCCTTCAGAGTACAATTATCCAGTGTCCCCCTTTGGTTCGCCAACTGAGCCAAATGTGAACTGTCTATCCAATCGGGTACTTCCCCGCGTTGGATCTGGTCGAGGTTGTGGCGGATCTGTCCCACCATCCACAGACCATAAGCATGACAGAGTTGCCCCTGTCTTTGCTTTATTGTATCTTCTTGTTCTCTATCAATGAGGTGATTGATGGTTTTAGCGTGAGCTTCCAGGACTGAGATGCCATCCAACTGGATTTCGGCACCCTCCTTTCCTAGGTTGGCCTGGTCTTCCTGGTTTTGCTCCACCCTCTCCAATAACCCCTTCATCACCCCTTTAAGCTGTTCTACCCTCTCATTTAGCCCTTGTATGTCTATCGAGTTCACTACGGAGGTTCCTGTATTGAAAACGGTAGCAACATCATTTACTATTTCCCTCTTCACCCTGGGTGCTAACCCCTGTCCCCGGAACTTACTGGCACCCATGGCATCGGCAGCCTGCTGCATTACGACTTTACTTAATACATTGTACATCTTCCTTGACTGTTCGGTACAATATTCCGGCATCTGGATGCCTGAAATATTGATCAGAACAGGCACAATTTCATGTTTAACATTATCATACAATAATTCCCCTTCGTTGTACATTGCAATCCCATTTTCTGGTCCCTTAGTAGTTATGGGACAAGGCAGTTCTTCGGGCAATGTAGTGATTCTTATGGGGCGCGGTGTCGGAGGGGGTGAGAAACATACATACAATTATATTACAGCCGCCCCCGCCTCCTCGTAATACCCACACAGCCCCATTCCCTTCTTGCGGATGACTGATTGCTGGGATTGTCCCGGAGGCGCGCAAATTATGCCGAAAGTACATTCATCAGGCCCTTTGACATCCCTCCGTTTAATGCATCTGCTCCTTATACCCGTGGAGCACTGTACACATACTCTTATTCTTATTAGGATTCTTATTAGGATTCACTTGTAACCATGCATTAAAATAAGTCCTGTCCTTGCTCCAGTCCTTGGCTGCTGGGATGCACATTCCGTCCGTTAAATTAAACAAGACTCCATAGTTCATATAGTTGTTTATTTCCAGCGTGCTCTGCTGTCCGTCGGTGTTGCCCAGGGTACGTGCATGTCGCAGGGCTATCCATATTACGAGTAGCGCCTTTCGTATTCCCATTCCGGTAAGTATTATCTGTAATTTTAAACAGACGGCCTGGTCGTCACTAGGGGTTAAGTATTTTTGCTCTACGAGTGTCCCTGTCACCCTGCAAAATCAGAAGGACAAGGTTATAATCGAACCATTTCGAGCTGAATCTGTAGGGCGTGCGCCCGTGTCTTTACCCACTTAAATATTACCCAAACTCCTATTATGACCAAGGCCAAAGCTATTCCTCCAAACATCGCTGTCTGCTTTACCGTTAGGTTGGGTTTGTGGACTACACCTACCCACCGTGGGGTACATTGGCTCTATTGCCAGAGGTTATGGTGCTATGGCTGCGCACTGCACTATCCGTCTAGTCCCGTTATCTCTTCCAGCCTGTTTATCTTAGCTTTTAACTCTTCAATTTGTTTTATTGAATATCTATTTCTTTATTGTATCAGGCAAGTATTATTACATAAGCTAGTTCTGTTTTTATTTTTGTTTCCTCTGTTAGGTGAGTCTTTTTTTTCCCTATTAAGAAATCCAAATTAATAATGTTCAGTATAAAACGGCTGTCAATGGAAAGGGTTAACTCCTTTCCAGGTTTGTAAGAAGACCTGATGTCATTACGTGACTTCACGTAATCATCTGAAAAAAAAGTCTTTGTGCCTTCAAAACTGGCTTCGAAATTAGGAATCCGTTAAACAGCATAAATCATTAGAGTAAACTCCAATGTTTTCTTAACTTCTAATTCAAGTACTTGCCAAATAATTTTTTTTTTTAAATTGTTTTAAAACAAGACCACACATACAATAGCAATTTTGTTTACTGAAATTCAATTCTGTTTTTTTTTTATTTCTCTCTTTCTCCTCGTTATCTTCAAAACCCTCCTGCTTGTTTAGACTGTTCGGGACATTTTGGAAATCTTTTCAAACTGCATTGAAACTTTTTCATAATTGAAAATTCGAATCCATGTAGAGTGTTTTTTTACTTATTCCAATTTTTTTTCTCTTCTAATTAAACCAATATCTTTTTCACAGCAAACATCAACTAGTATTTAGTAAGTTATGTCTTTTTCCATTTAGTCTGTTACATCTTTTTTTTTCTTTCTTCAAATTAGGTTTTGTATTTTACACGGAGGGTTCGTAACTCCATAAAGTTGTTAATTTAAAATCATTTGTTTACTTTCAAAGTGGCGTCTTTATCTTTTTCTTTTTCTCCATAACTGGAATGGAGTCCAGCTTTTGAGTGCTGCCTTTCGTTATCTCAAAATGCTCCAGTTTCAAAGTCATTACTAAAGCTTGCTGTTTTTTAACATTTTCCAAAAGTTCCTTTTACACCTTCGCAGATAGCTCGCCACTTGCCCAGGAGTTTGACCTGATCAGATTTAATTTAATCTTTCTCTTTTTTTTAAATCCACCTCAGTATTTCCT